>NW_021620197.1:168570-202070 GCF_004785775.1 Grammomys surdaster | reverse complement strand
TCTCTCTCTCTCTCTCTCTCTCTCTCTCTCTCTCTCTCTCTCTCTCTCTCTCTCTCTCTCTGTAGACATATACCCACTGCTTCATGCTTTCAGGCAACTGGTATGCTCCCTGGATCTGAATCTCACTTTACATATACCCAAATTCTCTTTAATCCCAGGGATAGATAGAGTGCTTATGAATTCCAGAGCTGTTTTCATTTATTGGATACATATTTTAATGTATTACTTTTTATTTTATGGCTGTTCTGCTTGCATATACATTTCCATAACAAGTGCATGACTGATACCTACAGAAGCCAAAAGATGGTATTAGATTATTTGAAACTGGAGTGGTGGATGGTTGTGGATCACCAAGTGAGAGCTAGGGATTGAATCTAGGTCTTCTGAAAGAACAAGCAGTGCTTTTAACTTCTTAGACATCTCTCCAGCTAGACACAATTTTTAAGATATAGTTTAAAATGTCTACTCACACTACTTATCCATAATGACACTTCTCTTGGAGAAATTTCAATATCTTCTCTGTCTTACCACAATTTCCTCCTGTACTAATCTTTAGTTTTTCATATAGCAGCATTCAGGGCTGAGGGGTTCTGGAATATTTTCTATGCTATATTAAATAGTCGTATACTAAGAAGAGTAGAAAAAGAGATATCAAGAAAAAAATCTGTAGGAATGTCTCTTAGGGCAGAAGCAGGGTTTGCATCTTGCTGCTGTTTTGGGCATTTTTTGTTTGTTTGTTTTCCATAATCAACCTGAAAAGTGAATCAACTATAATCCGTGGCTGTGCAATGGCGTATTCTCACAGTACTGAGGAGAAATGCAAGTCCTGTTTGCTGCCCTGGCACAGTGCCTCCTTCTCCCAAAGGTATCTGGGGACTTGGTTATGCTTCCATCAAGGTGTAAGATCTTTAAGAACTACTTTTTGGGCAAAAAAAAAAATCTCATTTGGCTCGACAAAAGTCCTTGAAAAGAAAAACAGTCAGGGCATACTAGAGTCTGTGTACAGTGAGAAACATTGTAACAGAAGAGCTTCAGGTGTAGCTATGGTGGTTTCACCAGGGAGGTCTGGCCAGCATCCATCTTAACACTGCTCAGTGTATTCAAGGTGGTCAACTATTAGGACAGTTGTGGGTAAACTGCTTCAGGGGCAGGATAAAGATTTTTGAAGGAGTGGATTTTTTTTTTTGTGTGTGTGAAATGAAACTCAATCTGCTATTATTGACAAGTATTTTCAACATAAAAGAAATACTTTTAAATATGGGTAGTTCACTTCAATTATAATCAAGGCTAAAATAGCCAACTTCTCGTAAACAGTGGAAGTTTCTTTAGAGTTCATCAATATGAGAACTTGCTACATTTATCCAGTGTTCAAGCTATGGTCTTTGCACATTTACTGATCTTTTAGAAAATGGAGTATTTTGTTATTTGTTTGTTAAACTTCATTTTAAGTTTTAATTAGTTAGTTAGTTAGTTAGTTAGTTAGTTAGTTAATTTACATTCCTGCCACAGTTTCCCCTCCCTCCTCTCCTCCTACTCCTTTTCCATCCCCACCCACCCTTCTTTACTTTTAATAAAAGGAAAGGCCCCCATGGATATCAACCAGCCTTAGTATATTAAATTGCAATAAAACTAGGTGCATCTTCTCCTACAGAGGCAAGATGCAGCAGCCCAGTTAGGAGAAAGGATCCAAAGGCAGGAAACAAAGTCAGATATAGCCTCCTTTCCTGCTATTAGGAGTTCCACATGAAGAGCAAGCTACACAACTGTTACATATATGCAGATGGCCTAGGTATATCCCATGTATGCTCCTTGATTGGCAGTTCAGTCTCTGTGAACCCCTATTAGCCCAGGTTAATTGATTCTGTAGTTTTCTGTGGTATACTTGACCTCCCTGGCTCCTACATTCCTTGCTAATGTTTGGCTCTGTGTCTCTTCAGTTTCTGGATGAAGCCTCTCTGATGATAGCTATTCTAGGCTGTTGTCTGCAAATATAAAATATCATTGACAGTGTCATGGGAGGAATACTTCTCTTGACATGGATCTCAATCTGGACCAGTCATTCCCTTAATTTCTGCTCCAACTTTATCCTTTGTACATCTTGAAGGCAGGACAAATTGTAGGTCAAAGGTTAAAACACAAACGACAGATCATGCGGGTTACGATTTGGAGGAAAGGGAAAACTCCATCCTTGCTGGCGAGTGTGGACTTGTGCAGCCACTTTGGAAATCAATTTGGTAGTTTCTTAAAGAATTGAGAATAGATCTACCTTAAGACCCAACTATATCACTTTTGAACATATACTCAAAGGATGCTCCACGATACCACAAGGAAACTTCTCAATTATGTTCATAGTAGCTTTGTAGCAGCAAGAAACAATCTAGATGGCCCGAAACTGAAGAATAGATAAACAAAATGGAATTGAATGGAATACTACTCAGCTACTAAAAACAATGACATCGTGGAATTTGAAGGGAAATGGATGGAACTAGAAAAGATCATCCTGAGTGAGGTAACCCAGACCCCCAAAGACAAACATGGTATATACACTTTCTTATAAGTGAATATTAGCCATAAAGTAAAGAATCATGCTACAAGCCACAGACCCAAAAGAAGCTAAGTAATAAGGAGGGTTCAAAGAGGGCCACATGAATCTAACTGAGAGGAGGGAGTAAGCCAGAGGGGGGATGGATAGGGAGAGTATGAGTACAAGAAGGATCAGGTCAGGGGAAGATGGAGGGAGAGTGCACTTGAAGAGACAACTGGAACACAGGGTCATCTGTGGGATGAGCTAAAAACCTAGGGCAATAGAAACTCCCAAGAGACTATGAGGGTGATCCTAGCAATGGGAGATATGTAGCCTGAGCCTGCATTTTCCTGAAGCAGGCAAGAGTTCCAATGGATAGATTGGGACACCAACCCAGCCATAAAAGAGATTCTTAAGACTACATAAATGCCTTTTAATATAGAACCCAAAGCCTGTAGGCACTCAATTCCCTTTTAGAATTGTTGTCGGTTTGCAGAGCGTCTCCACACAGCCACCCTTATACTCAAATGATCTTTAGACCTAGTTGTACTGATGGTTATTAAAGTATGTTATTTAGGGAATAACACAAGGAAAAGAGTTTACATATGCTTGGTTACAGAGGCAATTTTTAATTAAATATGAAAAATATGTCGTCGAATCTACAGATGCAGAATTTGCAGCTATGTTGAGCCTGCATAGAACCAACCCAACTTGTTTTTTAAAATCACTTCTTTTTACATTTCCTGTCCTAATTTATACTGAAGGCACAAGGATTTGACCTGGTGATTCTGATGAGTTGGTTTTGACAAATAAATGACACAAATTAGCCCCATTTTCGAGGCTAGTGAAAGCAGTGCCACAGGACATGAGGAGGGGGGCACTGGTGGGTACTGCAGAGTTCTGAATGTACTAGAATTTCTGTCATGGTGATCCAACATCTAATTCTGATAAACTGAATTTAGGAACCACCATCTCATGAAATCTGATCCACCAGCAGGCAGGCTTTCCAGGCAGTCTTTAAGAGAAATAAATTCAGCAAGAGTGAAGTCTTCCAAGTATAGGAATCTCTCTTATTCAATGTTGTCTCATTCCTGGCCTTTTTCAGGCATTAGCATCTCAGTTTCTGGCTCCTGGAGACTCACAGAGGGAATAAGAAACAGTATTTGTGGAGCCTGACTTTTATCTGGAGACCTTCCTGTGTGGTCCTGGTGGAAAGTACATGTTCTGGGGCCAAGATGCAGGCAAATGGGCTGCCACAGTGCCAGTGACATGGACTCCAGCAGCCCTTGAGTCTTTGAATACTCCCCTGGGGAATGCCAGTGATGAGCTTTAATGACTTGTGTCTGAATCCATGACTGTCTCTGGTGAGATGTAGGCATAGGTAGAAGGCAGCATTGTCCTTGATATCATTATAAAAAATCTTTGATACTGGAGAATTTCAGTAGAGCACAGAAAGGGTAGGAACATAGTGTCACTTCACAAAGCATGACATGACAGGAACAAAAGAGAGAGAGACAAGGACTCTGTCTAGGTTAGGAATGAAAGAAAACAGACATGAATTTTTGAGATTGAAGATTAGCCAATGAAAGGGGTACAAGAGAAAATTATGAACAATTGTCATAAAATGGCAACTGGCATTCGCAGAAGGAGTGGGAGACCTCTAATAAAAGCCAGCACTAGAGTGACACTGCTCCTCAGTAATAGAGTACTGTAAGGTACCAGACACTAGGTAACAGACCACTGCAAAGGGCTAGACTCTGGGTAACAGAACACAGCAAGAGGCTAGTGTCTGGGTAACACCAGGCAGTGGATAACGAACAGGGCACTATAAGCACCAGTTGCTGGAAAGGGACAGGCTCTAGGTTCACTCATCAATACTACAAACCTTTTAAAATTCAAAATTGTATCCTGCACCTAGGAAACTAAGCACACACAAATCTATAAAATATTTTGAATGTCATGCTATACTTTAAAAATCTTCCTGAAGATAATGGAAACCTGAAGTCTCTTAGAACATGGTCTGTTTATAAATTACAGAGATGGGAGAGGTAGGATAAGAAAATAGAGACCAGTAAGTTGGGTGACAACAGTGCAGAGAAGAGATGGACCACACAAGTGCCATTTGTTACATGTATTTCTTTTGGCCTTAAACAAAGAGGTCTCACAGTATAGGGCATAAGTTGGTCTTGACCTCTTGGTGAAAAGCACTTTTTTCTTTTACCTCCTCCTCCCAATTTGCTGGAACTACAGATGTTTTCACTATGTCCTGTTTGTTAGAATTTCTGAATGAGGCTGAAGGAAAATGAGGAGTGTGGAATCAGAGACGGGAAACGGAGAGGAAGCCATTAAGATTCACCATACCCATGCAGCATGAACTTAGCTACAGAATTCGGTCATTACTTCTCACATCTTCAGGCTCTACATGCACAAATTTCATCAACCACTGACTGAAGGTGATCAGAAAAGAAAAATAACATACATACATACATACATACATACATACATACATACATACATACATAATTGTTCTTGTCATTTTCCCCAAAGTAAAATAGCAACACCACCATTCATGCTGTGCATGAAATCTAGAAACAGTTTAGCACACTGGCGGGTGTACACCGGCTACATGCAAGTACTATGAATTTCACATCATAAGGGAGTTTGATATCCAAAGGGGCTTCTGGAATCAGCTCCCCAGGAATACCGAGGGACAATGGACTCTGGAAAGAGAATTATCTAGGAGTTATTTTCTCTGTGAGATCTAGAAGAATCTTCCTTTTTTGTGAAGATTGTTAAAGGATTTTACTGTTTATACACCCAGATTTTAATATCTAATAAGAACAGCGATGTGTTAACCTGGTGAGATTTCAATGCCATGGTATTTAAAAGAGGACAATCTCTCACCAGCCTTTGGAAGGTAATTTGAGTATTATCTTAGCACAGATAGTATTAGGGAAGACAGAGTGTGATGGGTTTCTCTGTGATGTTATCTATGCTTGCATTGACAGCCATATGTGATTTTCAAAAAAAGAAAAAGAAAAAGAAAAAGAAAAGGTTCAGTAGCAGTAAGTTCAGGCCATTTTGATGTGAACATTTTTGTGAATTACCCAGGATTGACTTTTGTGTGTCAGTGTTCCTAATTTTTGAAGCCACATTCCTCCCTTGGGTTTTTAGTACTTCGAAGAAACACACTTATATTGCTTGCTAGGATCCTTATATGACTCTAAAGAAAGAGCATCATTCACTGAGGCTTTCCTCAGTTGTCTATAGCATGCTTCTTTAGCTACTTTATACATAACAACATGGCAGACAGTAGCTCGACAATGTCTCCATGAGATCACTTGTGGCTCAAGGTGGGAATGTGAACCTTAGATACATTTCATGTGGCTAAAGGCCTGTCCATGGAGTACTGTGCCAGAAATTTTATGTTCTCCTCATAACCTGAGCTTCACTGTGCTGCCCTTAAATCTAAGCTGTCTTCCTCAGCACCCTTTCTGCAGGTTCTCCATGTCCTTGACACTACTGCCTGGCTCATAATCCCAAAGCTGGTACTCTACAGGTCACAGCACCTACAGATTATCCTGCCCCTTTGTTCCTCTTCTCAGAAATTCCACTGAAAAAAGCCGTATACATTAGACACCCCACACACACATGCACACACATACCCACACAGAACTCCCTTTCCTTCTCCTGCAGCTGCTCCTATCTAGACCCTGCCACCTATAACTCTATAACCTTTGTGAAAGGCCAGGAGGAAACTCTGAATGAACAGATCCAAAATTTGAGACCAATCACCTACCTTAATGGGCCCACTAGCTACGCTACATTCAGCAGAAATAACTGCATCTTGTTTCCTACAGAGCTTTCTCTTCTTGGTTTCCAAAACCTCTTCTCTTTAGGTTCTGACTGCTGTATGCATACTTGATGATTGTGTGTGTGTGTGTGTGTGTGTGTGTGTGTGTGTGTGTGTGTGTGTTTCCTTGGTTGGACGGTTGGTTGGGTTTGGTTTTGGTTTTTGAGACATGGTTTCTCTGTATTCATTTGGTATTTGTATTCATTTGCCTGATTCATTTTGTAGACCAGGGTGTCCTCAAACTCATGGATATCTGCCTGTCTCTGCCTCCCAAGTGCTGCGATTATAGGTTTATTTTTATGACAGGGTTATGTTGTGCAGCTTGCAACCAAGATTATCTTGCTTTAATCCCTAACTGCTTCAGTCCAGCCATATGCTTCTTTTTCCTCTTCTCCATATCTCTCAGTCTTGCTTATACCCTCTAAACTCATAACACGTAATGTCTATGCTCAGTTTCTATCTGTTCTCATGCCCAGTATGTTTTAAATTATGATGCAACTTAGTTCTGTTCTGGCTTCTAGATCCCTATGTCCAAAGGTCTGCCCAGCTACTTGGAAGTGACTTCTTCAAAGACATACAAAGCACAAACATCTTCTTCTACTTTCTTCTCCATCATAGTGATAAGAGAAATAGCTGATGGCGTTTCCTTGACCCTTAATCTTTCCTCTTGCCAATGATATCCCATCCACTTATCCCACTAGTCAAAACAGATGCTTCCTACTGTGAATACCTCTTAACTGTCTAGATACCACCTTCATCTTTCCTCTTCTTACCCCAAATTCCACTTGATTCTTCTTACTCTCCTCTTACAGGGGATGCAACGCTAAGGTCATATCATTGCTACATCTAAATAGGACCATGCTTACTTAAAGCTATTCAATGAGGCCACCTGGTACAGTCTGTGGTAGAAGGATTACATAACATCAACCATTCTCATTTCCAAAACAATAAAATGGGATGAGGCTGTAGCTCAGTTCATAAAGTGCTCACCTAGCTTGCACAAAGCCCTAGGCTTGAACCTAGTATGGCATAAATTGGGCACTATGATACACACAATAATCTTGCAAGTCAGAGATGGAGGTGAGGATGAGGGGTTCTAGTCCTTCCTTGGTTTCATAGAGAGTGGGATACATGAGATCCTTTCTTAAACCAATGATAAAACAAAAGATATTAACAAACAAATATAAAAAAATTCCACTCTACTCCATGGCCCTCTGTAACTCTCCAGGTCAAGTTACCTGACATGGCAGGTTGTCTAAGATCTAGTCCAGTTCTTTCCTTCACAGGGTGGTTATACCTCCTATGGATCTCTACCACTGATGCCAAACAAGCTGCTGACTGCTTCTCACTCCCTGTGTGGTATTCTGCCATTATCACCATTGCCCAACATTGGTTTGTTTTTCTCAACCATTACAGCTGTCACTAAACCCCAGTTCCTTCAGGTCCCTGCAGTAGTATCTCCTTCCATCACATTCACTATCTCTGTCTGAGTTGTTCTTTCAGTAATCACCATCACTTCACTGTTGCTTGTTTATTGCTTGTCTTTTTCAAGTCTGAACATACTCTTCATTGAAGCCAGGCTCTATTCTGGCCCTTATCACCTATAATGATGCCAAGTACATGGAAAGGGAAACATTCACACTACTGTCAAAGCAGGGTGATGTTCTCCACCACACACAGGCAAGGGAAGATGTTTGAGTATACCCAAGTTATGGTTTTAATTGTGTTCAGGTCCTGCCCAGGCACACTGCTTACCATATGGATCACTAACCTTCACAGAGTGACATCTGAATCTGTTCTAGCATTTTCCATATCAGCCTTATGATGAACGGTCCGTTATTATTTCCAGCGAGGACATTCAGAAACTGAGCTGTAGGCTGGTTAAGGAACTTCTGGCTTCATAAATGGAGCCAAACAGAGATACGAGCTGGGCCCACTGTCAATAAGACTCTTAATATTTATCATTAGTGATCTTGGGACAGAATCAAACTGATAGTTAACTGATGGGAAAATTCATTTTTAAACTGAAAACCAGTGTCTTATGTTTTTCTTACTTTTAGGTTCTGTCTGTTTTAGAAACAGCTTATAAATACAGACAAGGTGGAGCTTTTTTCTGTTCCTCGCCTGTGATGCTTCTCTGTGCACTTCGTCACAGTGAATTTGGCCTGGGCTGCTCTCGAGTTACCCAATCCATCTACTAGTTTAGGATATTCTTTTGTTTCTAACATATAGATTCCCTCTCTTGCTCTATTTCTTTCTGCAGAGTCATAAACATTAGGACTTAGTGGAGAGGCCTTTCTAATGGGAACTCTTGCCCTAGCAGGCATCTATGAGGCAAGGGGTGATTCTACCACTTTCATCATCAAATATTGGTCACAATTCCCTAGGTTCTAAAGCCAGAGTGCTTCTTATGCACCAAGTGAGGACTTGGTGAAAATTAAACAGCATGTTTTTGACAACTTTCTGAAAAGTCATGCAGTGCACCCATATGCCTGTTGGTAATTCATGCTGCTATGAGAGATAAGATTTTTTTTTTTGCTTTAATTCTAATACTTTCCTTTGAATTACATACCAATTAAAATGTGTGTTTTGTACCATTGAATCTTCATGAAAATCCAAATACCCACAATCTGCACACACACACACACACACACACACACACACACACACACACACACACATGCACGCATGCACACACACATACCTCTACCCAGAACCCAGCTAGTGACTCATCCTGGAACTTAGGGCCAGCCTATTTAGCAGAGCTGTGATCCCTGCTGTCCTGAGTGCCGTTTATTGAGCACTGGTCCATCAAACATGCTTAAAGTCAGCTTTATAAAGTTGAAAGTTTGCAAATAGGTCCCTGTTTCTGTCTTTTAAAATAAGGTAAGAGATGGCTCTCTAACTCCACTCCATCTCCTCATCTCTGCCTGTCCCTCTCTGTAGCTTCCAGGCAGAACCATCAGTTCAGGTCTGTCCCTGCTAACTGGTTTGACTGCACTGCTATGGTGCTTTTATAATCATTAAACTATATGTCCTGAGCCTCAGAAACTTGCAGCTGTGGAGGATGAATCTATTATCTGAGGGTATGTAAGACAGCTTCCAGCTTCAGAAGATATGATGAACACAGGTATAATTTAGACATGCCTACTGGTCCAGTTAGGGAGGCAACTGGCTTTGAGAAGGAGGATGAAGAGGTCCCTCTTTGTGGGACAAAAGGCCAAGCTAGCACATATGTACACAGAGAAGATCTTTCTTCCTGTTTTCAAGTGCTTGCTTTTCATTGTCAATTTAAACATATTGTTTTCCAACATGTATCTGAGTTGCATTTCCCCTGTAATAAAATTAAAATACAATTTTCCTATCAATAAACAAATCTCTATGCTAATTTCCAGTAAGTGAATGGGATCTGGCATTACCTATTGAGCTGATAATCCTCAAATGTCCCTTGCAATTAATTGTCACTGGCTTCTCAAGTCTGATAAAGTATGATTTTGAAAGTTGATAAATTAATTCTAGTTTAAACTTATCATTATATAATTTGGTAACACTTCGATTCCCATAATGTTTCAGTGCTAGTTTTTCTACACTCTGCTATTTAGATTGCTGGTTTCATTAAAATAACTATAATGGCTTAAACAATTCCATGTATCCAGATAGACCATGGCAGAGGCTGACTGTAAGGTCTTGGTTCAGTTGTATGCTTGACTCATGCCTTGAGCTATAGTTCACAATGTACAATAAAATTAGAAAACTATTGAAAATGAACTCTTGGTGATTAAATTTAGAAAAAGATGTGGAGAAAAGCAAATAATTCTCTTGATATTTTCAAAGCAAGTTTGCATTAACTATCTTATGTAATCACCAAATATACTTCCCTCTTCTGTTGCTGAATGTGCAGATTTTTACAAATGTGGTGTGTCAACTTGTACCTGTGCAGAACCTTATATGTTGTCTCTCTCTTGCTCCCCTGCCTGATTTTGCATAGAACTCCTAACTCCTGCCAGCTCTCAAGTCTCCTGGGCAAACTTAGGAGCATCAGTAGTTCTCTGACTAAGTAGTGATCAAACTGGGACCTTTGTAACTTCCCCTTGCAATGTCCTTTGAAGCTCAATCACAGAAATCCTTTCTTTGGCGGAGGGAGGATGGGACAGAGAATTTGCTCAACCTGTTCCCTTCCCCAGTTTCAGAGTACAGAAAACTCTTTTTAGAGCCCAAAATGGACAATACATTTCAGGGCCACATCCCTCAGCTTCTAGATTGCTTTGACATATTCCAAAACTGTAGTCAGAGGGGGAAAAAAAAAAAGCACAGAGCGAAACCAAGCAAAATGACACAGAGCAGTATAGAATGAGAAAACCCAGCAGGAGCTTGCTGGACTCAGTCAGAGAAGATGCACCTAGCCCTCAAAAAACGTGAGGCCCTAGGGAGTGGGGAGGTCTGGTGGGGTGGAAGTGGGGGGACAACCTTTTGGAGACAGAGGTGTGGGGAAGGAGGTGTGGGATGTGGAACAATCAGAGAGTAGACTGGAGGGGAGATAAAAGTCTGGACTATAAAAAAGATTAAAGGATAAATAAAAAGAAAGAAAGAAAAAGAAGAAATAAGTGGGGGATTGATATATCTTATGATGTGTTCCGTGTGTACTGTGCACTGCTTGGCTTCACAGCATATAATCCCATTTGTAGGAATATCTTCTTTTTTATTAATTATTTTATTTATTTACATTCCACCCATTGCTCCCCACTGCCAAGCCCCTCTCCCCAGTTCCTTGTCCTATTTCCCCTCCTTCTTGCCTCTGAGAGGATGTCCCCCTTCTAGATTGCTTCTAGATGGGCCTCAAATCTCTAGAGGATTAGGCCTATCTTCTCCCACTGAGGCCAGACCAGGCAGTACTTTGCTATATATGTTTGGACCAGTCTGTGCATCTTCTAATAGAAACAAGTTCAAATAGTTAAAAAAAAAAAATTCCAAACCGAATGTGTTCTATACAAAAGAATCTAGAGCGGGAAAATCAGAAATGATGTAAACGTCCCAAAGTAGGGAAGTAGCTAGTGTCAGCCCACTTTTGCTCTGGTACAATATCTATCCAGTTTAAAATCACACAGCCTAAAGAATTTGTAATTGTGGAAGGTTAGGGAACAAAACCGTCAAAAAGCTGAATATGCAGTAAATCCCAAATGCATACACTGCATACAAGAGGAAGCAGTAGGAACCAGAAGGGGAAGGATGATCACCTGGGACTTTGTACCAGTTCATAAACTAGTCTTCACCTCACACATTTCCTGCAATTTGTATGTATTATTTTATAATGGTTTTCTAAAACAATGAAAATCTTCCCTTCTAAAAAACTAGTATCTTCTCCAACAGTTAATGCTTTTGAGAGATTGAGGACTATCTGCAGACTTAATCAGAATTTTCTTCCAGAAACTTACAAGCTTAATCTGCTTTTCTAGAAGACCTTATAAAGCCACACAAATAAGAAACTAACTAAACTCATGCACATACCTTTCTACTTCAGACATGCATCTACCAGGAAGTGTGATAGCTTTTCCTGACTTAATCTATTTACAATCAGGATTTTTGTGCTAAATCCTACAAACCGAATGTTACCAAGATAGCGCAGCTCAGCATGGGCATCACTTCTAAAATCTCTCCCAGTATACATAGAATATCAGAAAACAAGCCAACTATTTTAATGTATTAATTTGCAATGGTGAATATTCATGAGATTTCATTCACATGCACCTTCCATTCAGAAAAGCAATGGACAAAGTACAATCTATAGGATTTAACAAAGAAAAAAAAAACATGCAAGAAAAAAAACCTCATATAGTAGATTGAGAATCAAAAGGCCAGGGATGGGGAACACATTCTCCGAGTATAAGCAAGGCAAGAATAGCTTCCAATAAATAGGGACTCACATCTTTTATGGTGTGTCTTAAAACCAATGAAAAGTATAACCTGCTAGATAGAGTTATGCTACTCAGTTTCAGAACCAAAGTTCCCAAGCATTTGACCTGAAAAACAAAAATGGACTCTAGAGCATATTCTGCATGTTTGCAAATGATAAATGGACAGAGGATGCACAGAGCTAGGAAACAGTCCACAAAGATACCCTGTTTCCCTGGCATGAAAAGATGTCCTTGCAGGGGAATGACATTTTCTGCCTGTGTTCTCGACATTCTCTGCCTTTCTGACCCTTCCAATTTGAACAGAGGAAGAGAGATGAAGAACAAGAAGAAGGTGAGAGGAAAGAGACAGAGACAGACAGAGCTAGACATATAGAGGCAACAGAGATAGATATGAGAAAGATGAGGCAACTGAGGAGAGGAAAGAAGAAAGAAAGATGAGAGAGGTAAGAGAGGTGACAAGAGGAGATAGGGAAAACAGACTGACAACACTTTCTCAGATCATCAGAATACATCTAAACTGACTCAGGCACAAGCCCGAGCCCTCATGGAAATTTTGTTCAGCAGAGTGGACCTGTGAACACCTGCCTAGTAGCCTGTACACTAGCCATACGAAAGGAAACAGGTGACTGTGCGCTGCAGTCCTTTTAAGTATACCAATTGTTCCCTTGGGAAAAAAACACTGGTAAACAGGAAGTCAAGCAGCACACTCTGTTCAGTGGGAGTACTTCAACCTGCAATCCTTTTGATTAGCCAGGACAATTTGGGGCAGTGAGGGGCACAGGAGAGAAGAGGAACACTGATTGCCTTCTAACAGCATGCATCTTGAATGTGAGGTATGACTAGTGTGGCAAGAAAAGGCTAGTATCTGTACAGAGAAGCTAAAGGCACAAGTGAAAGAGGTCAGGGGAAACGACATTTCTAGAACCTCAGGGGGTAAGCCAAGCCTAGTTTATGATTTCTGTACTTGTCTCTGGCCAGGACTATTATGGATCCCTTCCCATGACACATGTACAGCACTAGCCTGACTTGAAAATAAAAATCAGTGGCACAATGGGCTCAAGGAGAGAATCAAAGTGTGACACACTTGTCTAACAGCAGAAGATGTCCTTAACACACATGAACTTCTGAATCTCTTCCAACCTGAGTAGGAGGAAACAGCTTCCCTTAAGCCATCTTCTGCTTACACTTGGAAAACCCTCTTTTCTTTTGTCTAACTCATTTCCAAGACCCTTCACCAGGAACTGCTCTGTTCAGGAAGAAAGCATGGATCGGGACATATTCACCACAAACCGAAGGGTGCAGGACTGCAGAGGTGGCAGCCAAGGGCTGTCCTATTCTGCAGGGCTTCACAATGGCACAGGCCCCCAAAGACCACAAAATGAAAGCACGGGGGCCAACTTACCCAAAGTGACTGGATAAGGTCATGGAAATACAGAAGACAAGGAGGGTTTGGGTCATGATAAATCTAGACAGCATTCCATTGTCCATTCCCAGTAAGAATAGTAGTTGAAGTAGATGAATTTGGAAGAAAAACTGTTCTTTCCTCCAACTTGATCTTGAAGCTGAAAGTACACAAAAGGGAGAAGCCCATGAACACGGATGTTCACGTCACTACAGTGAATCCAACCATGCTGCTGCCACAGCGAAGCTGACAAAGACTGGAGCCTGGCCCTTGTTACCAACAGACTGTGCCAGCACAGTTTGCACCACCTTCTCTGGGCGGCAAGGTGGTGTAAAAAGGTGACAGTACAGCTTTATTTCACTTTTACAGAGTGTACAGTTGTTCTAATAGGCTGCTTGCATCCCTTAATATTCTACTGTTTCAGCAGGATATAAATGACCCAATTATTAACGTAGTTATCTCAAAGTTATCTGACAATTGCATTTTGCATCTATCAAATCCACAAGTGAGATAAATTTACCTTTCTGAAATATTTGCCACACGTTCAAAGCCAGCAAGCTGCTTCTTGTTCTGCAAGGTGCTGAAAGTGTGTGGGAAGAGGGGGGAAAGGCACATGTCAGAAACACATCTTCTATAGGATCGCAACGGTAGACTTGCTGGTGAGGGTCAGACTTTCTGGGTTGGCATCCTGCCCCCAGGACTACATAGCTTAATAACCACAACACTTGGAAAATATCTCTGTCCTTAGCTAGACTCTGCTTAGTGCAGTGGAAATCCAAGCAAGCACTGCCGCTGGGCCAGCAACAACCTTAGAGAAGGCACACAACATCTCAACATGCGCATAACGCAAATAGATGCTCAATGTACACTAGCAAGCCAGAGTTCAAAAAGAAACACATTTCTAAGGAGACCCCCTCCCCCAAGCTCCAAAGTCCAGAACTGAAAAAGCACACAACAGGTACTTCCATCTCGGAGGAGAAGGCCCTCTGAGATTCTCTTCAAGAATAGAAGGCTGGCATGCGGTGGTCGCCTGGGCGAATCTTAGGGCTCGGAGCCGGTAGCCTGGATAGTCTAGGCGGCGAGCACGCGGCGCCGCATGCGGGGAAACCCGGGCGGTGCCTTCTACTGCCCCTGAGCCCCCTACTTCCCGATCCCCACTGCGAGAATGCTCTCCCGGAGGACCCCCAGATCCCGGTGGGAGCTCACCAGTGCTGGCGCACAGCGCAGGTGGGATAAGGGGTGGCACTGCGGAGACGCAGCCTCCGCCACCCCGCACCTGCTGCCGCTCCGCAGCGCCACCGGACACCTCTGGTGGTCCTGCCCTCAGGCTCGCGCCGAGCCCTCCATACCTCCTTAGCCCCCCGAGCCGGCCGGCTGAGCGCTTGCCAGGCAGCGCCTTCCTCCTCTGCTGCGCGCGGTGCAGTGGCGGCGCAGCCAGAGCCCGGCCTCGAGCAACCCGCGCGACAGGCGCGCGACACCAAGTGGGGCCCGCGCCCACCGCGCGCCCCTGCTCCCGGGCGGGAGCCGCTTTCCAGGCGGGCGAGCTCCGCGACGGCGACAGGCAGAGGCTATCTGCTATCTACCGCGAACTGGGAGGCGCTGCGCCCGGAGCCCCGTCCAGCCGTGCCACCCGATCCCATGCCCTCCGTGCCGGTGGCCTCCGCAGTCTCCGGGCAAAGTTTGCGCTACTGGATCTGCGAGCGCCCAACTGCTCTGCGTTCATCCCAGTCCTGAGGCCGGGGTGCCCGCAACAGTGGCCGCCGCAGCTCCTTACCCTACGCACGGGCCCCGGCTGGCGAGCCGTCGGCGAGGGCGCATCCTGCTTCGCTGCCGCCCGCTGTCCCTGCGGCGGGCGCGGCAGGCCGGTGCGGCGTCACCGCCCCATGCTGCCGGCGCGAACTTGCCCAGCGCTCGGCGCCGAAGAGCCCGGGAGCCCCGCGCTCCCGCTGCCGCCCTGCGGCTCTGCTCCGCGCCGCGCCTGAGGCCGCGCGCTGCCCCGCTGCAGATTCCCCCAGCGCCCCCGGCGGACTCGCGCTCGATCTCACCTCTCCAAAGCGCCACATGTCGTCTCTGGGTTTGAGGAACGTCCCTCTGCCTAGGCGCCCGGTAGAGGCCGCCAGACTCTCACCAAATGCCCGGCCCCCTGTCCCCCAGCTCAGTCCTGGGGGCTACTGCCTGACCCGCTTCAGGGAAGACCGTGTTTCTGCTGAAGTTGCTTGTGGGCATTGGAAGTATATTCGGTTCCCCCTGGAATATCCGCTAGTCACCTTTCAGGATAGAGTAGGAAAGGTGTGGGGCTAGCAGCGTCTATAACCAAGGTGGATGCTTATGTCAGGTAGGGTAGCCAGCACTTTCTGTTCTTCCTCAGTCCTGAGGAGCAACCTTAGATTTGCCCAGCCATTCTTTTCAGAAAGAAACTGGTGCAAGAGAACCCTCCTCATTTAATTCACAGATAGTAATTATTGCTGGATCTTACAATGAAACCCTTTCCCAATAGCAAAACATGTTTAGGTGGTTACTGGAGACACGTTCCTTGGCAAGCTATAGGATCCTTAGTGTAGAGACAGAGTATGGGGTCGGAGATATAAAAGTAGGTCACAGGCGGTGGGTGGAAGGCTTTCTGGTGACCCTCTGGGGCCTGGAAGGAAGACATTACCTTCTCAGCGGGCACATGTGGTTGATTAACGTGTTGGTCCAATGTCAGTAGCATAGTTTCTGTGAGGCAAGCACAGCCAGGACCAATTACCACTGGGCAGAGAGAGGCCCTTTCAAATGCTACACAAACTGGACGCTGAGGCAGCTCTTTTCTTGACTGCAGTATGTTGTTTCCACCGGAGTAGGCTTAGTGCTTGCTTAGTGTACAGGAATCACTGGATTCCATTCCCTGCACTGTGTAATCCCCGAATGGTTGGCATATGCCTGCAATCCCAGAACCCAGGAGGCAGAGCAGAAGATCAAGGTTATTGTGCACTGTACTGAGAGTTCTATGCCAGACTGGTATATATGTGAACCTATCTAAAAACAAAACACCAGAAAAGGCTTAAACTGAAACCTCAGGGTTTGCTGCGGTGCTGCAAATTTTTGTAGGGCACAGACTCTTCAGTGACTTCTAAGTGACATCAAGAACAGTCAAATCTATCTTTCCCTGCTGGATCCTTCTTTAACAGCGCTGAGCAGAAGAAAAGCTCACCTAAGCTTCTACCCATTCTCCAGTTGTGTTAGACAAAGGGTTTTTCGAAATACCTAATGGTACTTTTACAAAAATCTTTGTTTTCCCAAAATGAGAAACTGTAAAATTATTTCAGAAATGGGATATAAATATGACCTTTTCTACACCTGTAACGGTGTTTGCCATGACTATACAGTTAGCCGTTGTTTTAAATAATTCTGAGTCTAGAGGTTCTTCATGAAAGAAAAGATATTCATTCAAGTGACTTTTCTATCCAGGGATAAATTGAACACATGCATTTATCCATTTGTTGAGTTCTCTGAAAATGTGTCACTAAGATAAAGTTCCCTAAGTATTCAGTAGTTAATATTCTGAATGCTCCATGAAGGTCCAGGTTCCAGAGTCTTGGTTACCAGCCAGTGTGGCTACTGAAGAAGGTGGTGACTGGTGTTAGATTCTGGGCCATTAGAAGTGTACCCTTGAAAGGGAATAGGGGCGGGGCAACCGTTCCTGTTACTTATTACTCCTGGTGAGCATCTTCCTGAACCCTGTACTCCAAGCCACAGAGAACTAACTAGCCACAAACTCAGAGGCAATACTAACAAAATCTCTAGGACTCCGCCCAAAAGGACCTTTCTTTCTTGCAAGTTGACTAGTCTGACTTTTTTCTTCATGGTGATGCAAATTTTAAAAGTCAATTTGAATTTATAACTAGCTTAATATGCTTTTCACTTATTGTGTGTTAATTCTAGATTTACAAATGCCAAGGCATCTGGTATTCTCTTGACTAAGCAGCATAATGCAAGTAGGAAGACTTAAACAATTAGTGAGTAGAAAGCTGAACACAAAGTTGCCAGGACTATTTTGGCAAAAAAGAAATTGTACTAATGGGATAACTTCTGTATTTGTCATAGTTATGAATATTGACTTGCCGTGAATTAATATCAACTGTGAGGCTTTTCTTTTGACAGACTACATTTGCCATTTCAATGTTTTGGACGATCAGCTTTATGACAACACATTTAAACATAAAAATGAACATTATGATAAACTATTTAAACTGAGCACGGGCACACACCTATAACTCCAGCCCCTGAGTGGCTGGAGCACAGCTGTGAACTTGAAGTCAGCCTAGGTTACAACACTACCTTCAAATCCAGTCATCGCCAACAAAACCCTTGTGTGTGACCATATTGCCTAAGTTCTTTCTCCCTTCCTGTGATAAAGAGGTGTCACACTCTCCCCAGTAATGTTTACATAATTTTCAACACAATTATAAGATATTCCACATAAATGGAGCTGAAGGAGTTCTGACCAAAAACCCAAGGCTTACAAAAAATATTCAATTCCAGATGTCCTTTCAACAAATTTGGGGTAACTTTGAATGCAGTGTTTGTCCTCGTTAATAATGATCTATTGGCCATATTCCTATTAGTTCATTAGCAATTCTCCTTTTGTTGAGTGAAATTTAACACTGTAGCTTTAAGTCTGGAAAACAGTAGAGGGCACCCCAGTTCCACATAACCCTGTGTTGGCTCATTCTGTATTAAAATTTTCTAATGCGAAAGCCTAAAATAGCTGCTCACAGAGTAGCTGTATAATGGATAGAGGGACATTTTACTGAAAGAAGCATTGACTCTGTATCTCAATAAATACAGAGTACTGTACATATACAACAGGGGCTGAGTGGTAGCTGCATTTATGTAAATGGTTGCAGTATAGTTACCTAAAACGTGACAGGTGCATCATATTAGTGAGCCTATGTGGCATCTTTCTTTCAATGTCCGGCTCTTTGCTGAGCATCTCTGTCAGTTTCACCCATGTTGTTACAAACAGCAGAACATCTTTCATTGTTAAGGCTAGAGAATATTTCATATAATTTATACATTTTCTTTATGCTTTCAATGATCAGGAAACATTTATGTTACCTTCCATATCTGGACTATTGTAACAAATGTTAAAATGGACATGGAAATACAGATACCTTTTCAAAATGAGCATTATGGGATATATATATATATATATATATATATATATATATATATATATATCCAAAATGGGAGTGGGCATGGAAATATAGCTAAAAGGAGAAGAATCTGATTAGGTTGCATGGGATGGAGATGCTGTATTAGCATCTCACCATACATATGTGGTTATGTGTGTATGGATATGTCTGTGTGCATATGCATGTATGTGAGTGGGAATCAGTATATACATATATAATATATAGTACTGTAACACCAACTAGCAACATTGTATTGTACGTTTAAAATTTGTTGAGGGGGTGAACTTTAAGACTTCCTAACCACACATAAAGACTGAGGATGAGACTGCAGGAGACAGCGCATACATTTGTCACTACACTGTGTAGACATATTCCAAATTGTAAAGTAGATCAACTTAAAAGCATAGCATTTCAATTATCAGTGATAGAAAAAGAAAAAGCCCATGAAACAGAGCCTGGTCAAGGCATGCAGTAGACTGCAAGCTAAGAGTCCAACTGTGTAGAATGAGACTTATGGAACTGTGTCTGCTCTCTTTGTGTGTTTATGAAGACTCCGGTGCAAGATGAATGCCACAAGAGATGATCTCAGCTGGGTGTGTCAAGGCTGGGCAGAAGATGAGCACGGATAGAGGAAATGACTTATTCCTGAAAGTTTTATGTGCTTCTAAAGAGCTCTAAGGTCACAAGTACCAGACTAAGCAAGAATCAAGCTGGCAACTATCGCAGAGCAAGCACGAAGAGGGAAACGTAACCTAACAGCAAACAGGTGCAGCAAGGAAGAACAGGACAGCCTTGCATGCACTCCTGCAGCAGCCAGTTCACTAACAGAGAGAAACCGATCACAGGTCTGCACAGCCAACACGTAAGCACTCTGAGCACATAAAAGATGGTTTGGTTGTTAAGAAAACAGAAAGGGTGAGACTGACATAAAAGATGCAGACACATTTGTAGGGAAGCTAAAGTGGACTGACCCTGACAATGAATATGGGCAGCAGGGGCAAAGGAAGACAGACAGCAAGGCAGGGGTAGGGAGAAAGCACATGGTGCCTATCTTCAATCTGGTATTTGTGTCCTTTGGGTTTTATATTATTTAAACTTGAGTGGTGAAACTAGTCATTTGAAGACTACATACAGATGAGCCATTCTGTAATTAGCTGGGATTGGTTTAAAGTAGAGAGAGTATTTTAAAACTAGATTTTTATATCAATGAATAAATGGATGCATATGTTGAGATTTCTAGGTTCCATTTAAAAAATGAAAAAAAGCACATAGATTTTTATCACATTGTCACATTCCACGTTCTTGCCCAGCTCTGCTCACTTATCCTGGAGTGGGCAACTCAGAGCAACATAGCCTGGGTTCTCTACTCGAGAACTCATTTCTGTGACTAGGAATTAGAGCTGATAAGGGCTGTTGGAACATTTATTTTTTTTCCATCTTATATTCATTTTTTTTGACTCAGTAAAAGCGGTCTTGGTTTTCTTTTTTTTCCTTCTTCTTCTTTTTTTTTGTTTTCTTTTTTTATTGGATGTTTTATTTACATTTCCTATGTTGTCCCCTTACCCCATCCCCCACCCACCCAGAAACCCCCAATGTTTGTAAGGTTTAACAGATCACCTTCAGGTCTCTTTGTTTATCTAAAGTAAGATTCTCCCTTTTTATTTCTGTCATGATACAGCAGACAATGACTTTCTTATACTCAAGTGTATATGGTGGTATGTGAACAGAAAGTCATGTATATAGCATATGAATCTTACGCACCAATCCACTGCTCTTTTCTGTCCTGCTTGGTAATTCTATATTCTGCCAATTATTTTTTTTAGATTGACAATCAATGTTTAATAGATTTTCAATAGGGAAAGTTTTTACTGAGAATCACTTTAATTATTCTCAGAGAAACTTTATTTTTATCATTTCTCCATAACAGATCTTTTATAATAAACTCTATGAACATGCATTACTTGAAAGAGTATTTCTTTTAGAATCACTTTTGAAAGATCAATTTCCCAATGTAGAATTCCAGCCCAAAACACACAGGTGTTTCTGTGTGTTTGCTAAGGTTCTGTGTCGCTGCATTTGAATGTATTTCCATTCCCAATAAGAAGTCAACTGTTGTTCTCTTAAATGTATATGCCCTTTCCTGAGCCTGACTTTCAGATTTCCCCTGTATTTCAGATTTCCCCTGTACCAGCACTTTCAGCCCCCCTCTCCCTCTCTCTCTCTCTCTCTCTCTCTCTCTCTCTCTCTCTTCTCTCTTTCTTTCTCTGTCATTCTCCCTCTCAATTTTGATTTAAACTCTTGGAGCCTTGTTAGCAAAAAGATGTTCACCAAATTATAAAAATAAAAGTTCATTATTTCTTTCCATCCTGATTCTTATATCCCCTTTTCCTGTTTCCTGTTGTCCCCACAGGTCATGGAACATTTGCTTAACTGCTTTCTCTGGACACTTCCTATTTCTAAGCCTAGGTTAATAACCTTTCCATTTTGAGGCTGAAGACCTGCTCCTGATCCTTCTCAGTGGATCTTACTTCAGCCATTGCATATTTCATCTCTGGGATTTTATCTTTTTATTATCTGTGCCCCTAGTTACCATATATGTTTTGAATTCAACTTTAGCACACATTCGTTATAGATATTTAATGGTATTTGTCAGTCTCATCGTTGGTGGTGTTTGATGCCTGTGTTGCTAGTTCTTTTGCTTGTGGATTGTATTTTTCTGCTATGTGCATTGGCTGCTGATTTTTGTATTGGATTATGAATCTTTTGTTAAGTGTATGGTTTGATTGTCTTCCTGTAAAGTTTGTGTCCTTTGGAGCTAGGGAAATTACTAAATGAGTAGGGAGCTTGCTGTACAACTGTGAGGATCTGAGTTCAGACTACAAGCATCTGGAGTAAAAAGCCAGGAGTTGTGGTGTCCACCTTCAACTCTAACACTGAGGATTTGGAGGCAAGAGTTCTTGGTGACTTGGTAGCCAGATGGTCTAGCAGAAATGGTGAGTTCCAGGTTCAGTAGCAGACCTTGTCTCAAAAAATAAGGTGGAAAGTAGTAGAGAAAGACACTGATATCAAACTCTAGAATCTACATGCCTATGCATTGGAATGCACATGTCACATATATGCATTACCACACAAGTGAATACACATACAACACTATACACCTATATAGATTCACACAGGACAAACACATGCATTTTCCTATATAATACATATATACATTCACACATATACCACATACACACACACATGCACACACCTGTACACACCACACACATACAAACACACACGCATGTATCACTTACCTTCATGCACATGAATGTAGTATGAACACATGTAGATACTGTAAACGCATGTACACACTACACACATCCATACTAAAAATTAAGACTATATGTATTTTAATATGGAAAGGAAGTTAAATCACTTGGATATCAACACAATCACAAGTTTTTACGCTCTACAATAACAAATTCGCAGTAGCTTCAGTATAGGACTACTTTAGTCCCTCACTAAAGTGTGCTCCCTTCAGTGTCTCCATCAGAGACTAGGGTGTGCAGAGCCTGTCTCTTCAGTATGTCCCAAAGAAAGGTGTTTTCTGGGAGCTGCTCATCTGACTGCTTCATGGCTATGCATTATTCAGGTGCCTGGGGTTTCCTGCATGAATATGTAACAATGTGTTCCTGGCTACAGTAACCAACATCTCTGAACACTTCTGCAGCCACTCCTTCCCTACTTCTCCTTCTGTCTGATTCTTTACCTTACAAGTTACACTCAATCTGATGAGCATGTGTAGTAATTTTCTCCTGTGGGCCTTTATGGCAATGAACTAGAAAGGAAATTTTCCATACATAGATATGCATTGTTTTATTTACTTTTGGTTGTTAGAAAACTCCTTGAAAGCCAGGCGTGGTGGTATGCACCTGTAATGCATGCACTCTGGAAACTAAGGCAGAAAAATTATGAGTTCAAAGCCAGTTTTGGCTACACAGTGAGATCCTGTTTCAAAACAGAAAACAAAACAAACAATAACAAGGACAAAATGAGGGAAGTTCCTAGTTTCATGACTATTACTATAATAAATACAAATACCAAAAACAACATGTGGTTTATTTTCATTTATAGCTGATAGAAGCCAAGGCAAGAAGCCAAGGTAGAAACCTGAAGCCTGGAAGTAAAACAGAGACCCTGGGGAAGCACTGCTTACTGGCTTAATCCTAGTGGCTTATAAAGCCCGCTTTCTTACACAATACAGGTCCACCTGCCCAGTAGTGGCACCGCCCACATTTGGATGCTCCCTCCCACGTCAGTCATCAATCAAAAAGATGTCCACAGACTTACCTACAGACCAATGAGATGGATGCATTTTCACAACTGGGTTTCCTCTTCTCAGATGACCTTAGGTTGTGTCAAATTGACAAAAAAAACAGCCTGTCAAAAAAAACAAGCTGTCATCAGTGAAGATGGTATTGTAATCTTTAAGCTGAGTCTTAGGTCATCTGTAGTGGCCTTTTATAATCAATTTAAAAAGAGAGGGGGGAGGGTTTTTTTTTTGTTCATTTGTTTTTAAATCTCACTTTTCAACTTTTTTCAAAGAAGTTATTCCTGAGCTAATTTCTCTCTTCTTCCTCCTGTGGTGCTGGCACTCTTCTCTAGTCAATTGTACAGCTCAATATTGTTTTAAACATTTAAATATGATTTTCTAGGCCAGGGCATTCTTTAATCCTAGAAGTCCAGTGGGGAGGCAGAGGCAGGGAATGTGTGAGTTTGAGGTTGTCCTGGTCTACACAGCAAGTTACAGGATAGCCGGGACTACAAATAGAGACTCTTTCTCAAAATAAATAAGACATACATACATACAGACAGATACAGGTTTTCTTTTACCTACAGTTATATTTGCTTGTACAATATCAATTGCATAATTTTAACAATATAGAAATGTGCAAAATAAAAATAAATTAAATAAACTTAAGTTTCATTTAATAATAAAGTTAATTGATTATTATAATGAAGATGGTTTGGGTAAGGCCTCTAAAGGCTCCTGAGTAGGAATGTTGGCCCTCAGTGTGGGAATGCTGGCAGGCAGTGTAACCTTGAAGACATAGAACATCTTCACGATCCCTAATGTAGAGAGTTAGGTCATTGTGGGTATCCTTCAAAGGCAAAAGCTCTGGCCCTGATCCTTCCAGTCTCCCTGTCTTGCTGAATGATGTCTCCTTTCCACACACACTCTCACTGGGATGCCACTCCACCAAGATGTGATGTAGTCAGACGCCCACAACCAGGGCTGAACAGAAACCAGCATCATGTTCTTAAACTTATAGATTGGTGAGCTCAGTAAAGCAATTTTCTTCACAACTATGTAGCCTTGAGTAGGTTGTTATAGCAACAGAAAACAATAATACATAAACTATCCAATGACTTTTAGAAATACGTTATTGATTACATTAAAGCTTCAAGCTTATTCTCTGCATCCATTCAGTCCTATTATTTTTAAAATAAGCTATTGTGTTTATATGTTCTGTATAATGAATATACTTTCTACTTGAACACTATCTAGTATATATGACAAAATCCAAGATAAAAACTCGATATTTTTCCATGTTTTCATGATACATTATGAGGAAAAAATTCTTCCTGTCATTTTGTGAGCCAGATTGACACTACCCAATCACCTCCCTTTGCTGAAGGTCCCTTAGTTTAATTCCAGTATCTTACTTTCATGGTAAATAAACAACTAGCACAGCATCAGGGACACAGGAATAAGTAGGCAGCACTTGCCCACATGTTGGTTCTTATCATCCACTGTACTTTGAATCCTTAGTTACCATCCCTCAGCTTTCCACAGCTTCAGAATGATCCTTATAGCTAGTATCTTAAATATACTAGATTTAAAAGTAGAATTTTTAGATGCTTTTTTATTTAAAAATAATTTACACATTAGTTTTGTTCAAAATTATTGGATGTTGGAGAATTTTGGTGAGATGCCCAATATTGGTTCAGTCTCTTTCTTATGAAAGTGTTGCAGCATAATGGAATTCATGTGCCTTCTGCCTCAGTGTGTACCATATTCTTTTAGACCAGATATTGAAAACCAGTGCAGCTTCATGCAAATAAGTATCAGGGAGAGGAAAAGAAATTTCCCTTTTTTCTTTGTTTTTTTTTTCAAAACATTTTTATTTATTTTATTTCATTCACACATATGAATGTTTGGTGTGCATGTATGTGTATGTATCATGCGTATTCCTGGTGACCATGGAGGAAGAAGGTATCACATTCCCTGGAACTAGAATCATAATGTTTGTAGATTGTTATGTGGATTCTGAAGATGGAACTTTGGCCCTCTGCAAGAGCAATGGGTACTCTTAACTGCTGAGACATCTCTGTAGTCCTGTGCATTAAAAACAAAACAAAAACAAAAACACATCATTGATTGGTCCACTGATTGATTAAGTTGTTTATTTACTTTACATCCCATTCCCTGGTTCCCTCCCTCCTTTCCTCCAAATCCCTCCCTCCCACCTAACCTCTCCTCCATCCTCTCTCCCTCCCTTTCTCATCAGAAAAAGGGAAGCATCCTATGTATATCAACCAGCCTTGACATATCAAATCACAGTAAGACTAGGAGCATCTTCTTTTGAGGCTAGACAAGGCAGCTCAGTTAAGGGTAAAGGCAATGTAGTTAGAGACAGCCCCTGCTACTGCTTTAGATATCTCACATAAAGACCCAAATGCATAAATAAAGTACAGGATACCCATGCTACAAACCACACTCCCACAGGAAATCACATGATCAAATTATGCATTTTAAGTAAAAAGTATAGTTTTCTTGAAAAAAAAAAGAAAGAATAAAATTCTCATAACTGATACATTTGAAAGGTAAACAGGAATATGTCATGTGTCATTATAACAAACCTGACTCTGTAATTTAAATTTATAAAGAAAGCTCCAGGTCTGGTACCTACGAAACATTTTTATCTTAAAGACAAAAACAAGATTTTTTTTAATAGTCTCTGTTATGGAAATAAAATAAATAAAAAGTCCAATATTTTTAAAGAAAAAATTATTATTTAAAAAAGGGGGGTTGGGGGAGAAAGATGAAGAAAAGTCCTTAACGCTGTCTTTAAAATAGGCGTGCAGCTGAGTGACATCATTACAGAGCACTGGACAATGCCACGACTCACTGGAACTGATGGCAGGTCCCATGTTAGGGCAACTAACTCTTTGAAAAATCTTTCTTATTATCATTTATAATGTAAAGAAGAGATATCTAAATCCATTTTAGTAAATGCAGAAAAAATTTAGCAGCCATTCATAATCAAACACTTTAAGACATGTATTTAAAGTATCAACTAAAGAACAATCAGGGAGTCTTCAAGGATTCATGGATGTGCTCGGAGAGAGCAGACGAAAAGCAATGCGACCCAGAGCACATCCCATGCACATTCAAGGGGAGAGCACATCCCGTGCACATTCAAGGGGAGAGCACATCCCGTGCACATTCAAGGGGGAACAAACAGGGGCTCTACTGATGAATAATCAGAGACTTACATAGGCTTCTTAGAATTACAATTGTTTGGCCAAAATGATAAATTAAACATTTATATCAGGAATATATCTAAAAGCAAAGGAGAGAAAAATAATCAACATTCTCATCCAGCTGTTAGCCCTGTGAACTACAGTAATGCTTTCCTGACAAGAAATGCCCACTGGTACAGTAGTAGTGTAATAATCAAAGGCTTTCTGGTTGGATTTGAGGCCCACTTCACAAGAAGGAACCCATGCCTGGTGGCATTAACTGGGCTACAACCCTGTGGCTGGCTAGATCCTTGGTCCTTATGGGAGAACTTTGTATTATTTCTCAGTATAATGGACACAACATTAAACTGCCCTGTTTTCTTTTTCTTTTTTAAGACAAAAAAAATATGAATGTGAGTGTTTTGTTTGCATGTATGGATATCTACCACATGTGTGCCTACTGTCTGTGGAGGCCAGAACAGGTGTCAAATCCCATGGAACTGGAGAACTAGAATTACAGGCAGTTGTGAGACACCATGTGGGTGTTGGGAACAGAACCCGAGTCTTCTATTGTGGAAGAAGTAACTTATCTTAACCATTGAGGCACCTCTTCAGCACATAGCTCACATTTTTATACCATCTAATTATTGCATCTTCCAGCCCTCATCAGAGATGCTTTTTTTTTTTCAGTAGAAAGAACTTATACAGAACCCAAGACTGGCCAACATGCAAAGAATAAGATACTGTGAAGTACTCATGAGACATCTATATCATACTCCCTTCCTGTAAGGTTCAGGGATTGTTATAGAAGTGGGAGATGCAAAAATGGTAAGACCCAAAGGGAGTATATGGCTGCCATGAAATAATATTTGCTGATAATGGCATAGCCATTGCCCAGATGAACTCTCAGCAACTGGAATTGCATACACATAATCTGTACAAAGGCAAGCCACTCAAAATCTCAGCATAGATGGGGAAAGGCTCATGAAGTTCCACCCCATCTGAACAACCTGTAGACACACAAATTTTCTACACTATTCTTGCAAAACAAGTTCAAGAAAACATTGAGTAGACCATACACAATGGCCAAATTGGTTTGGAAATTTGGAATGCAAGATGCTTCAATATACAGTAAAGCTGATACAGAACCAGATACAAAACAGACATAAGAAAAAACATTACATGATCTAAGTAGATGTGGAAAAGACCAAAGGCCTGATGGTAACATGGATTCTGGGTTTTGTCCTACATTCTTATGATGTTTATACCTTAATCTCTCATGATTATACAACAATATGGGTATCTGAATTATGTAACAACCATATTTAGATTTCTGAAGGGTGTTCTTTTCCATTTGCAAAACATCAGCACATGATGATTATGTTTTTGCCTCAGCCTCCTGAGTGCTGGCATTACAAGTGTGGGATGCCATGCCTTGCCTTTTTAAAAACTCAGATAAGTTTTCATAAAAAGAAAAAGAGATTAAAAGCGAAGGCAACGATAGGTGCAGCAGTGCAATCCTGAAATCATAGCATTCATCTGGAAAGCTAAGATAGGGGAAGTGTAAGCTTGAGACAAGCCTAAGTAATATAGAGGTATTTCAAATAAAATAATTGTGGAGATGTAGCTCAGTGGTAGAGCGCTTTCACAGTATGTAGGAAGCCCTGGATTTGATCCCATGCACTACCAAGATGTGTATGAACAAGGTTACCAAGGAATGCCCACCTCATGGTACCTGCTTCTGTTTCCCTCTTAAAGCTCTATGAGTTCAGCTTGCCACCCAGGCAGTGCCCCGACTTGCTATCCAAGCTTAGTACATTTGAGTCTCAGTGTTTGGATTTGTCCCAGATTTTGTGAGTTTGTTTCCACCAGAGCCTGAACTAGAGTGTAGAAGAGGAGCTGTGAGCTGCCTGCTACCCTCACATAAACAGAAACCAGGAATCTGAATCTTTGAATTCTGCTTTATTCAAAAGCCAGTGAGTTTGAAAGCCAAAGTAAAATCCATCTTCCCAGATCCTTTTCTCATTAGTCTTTTCATAGAGAATCAGAACAATCAATTCAAAGTCCTGACAACATGAAAATTAAATTGGAAATTGATAACTAAAATATTTCTAAAAATATCAGTAATGATTGAAAGTGACCAGCATTTTTTAATGTAATTAACATGTCAAAAAGAGAAATGGCAAAGAGAAATCTAAAAGTTAAATCTAATAATAATGAAAATAATGTTAAAACATATGAGAGAAAGCTATCATACAGCTTAAACAACACTAACTAAATATCTGTTATATAAAGAAAGGACTTAACCTCATTTTCCAAAGACTGGCCATATAATTCACCGGTGGAGAGAGCACTTGGCAAGTCAAAGGCCTGGGTTCAATAACAAGCATCAATGACAATAATGTACTTTTTTTTAGAAAAAAAAATACATTCCATTTCCTTGGAATTAACTTTAACATGCTTGGGTAGATTTTTTTGATAAATTTTACCTTTGCTTATTTTGTTTTCAAAAAGCAATAGTTGAGAAACAAATCAAAAGACAGACTAGCTAGAGACAAAAATAAATAAAATATAAAAATTGGATCAAATTGTTTCTGAGAAAATATTAATAGAAATTGTTAGACATGTAAGAAAGTATATAAACACCTTGAGCTTTCAGCAGATATTTGCTTTTTGATAAATTATCATGGTAAACAGTTTTGTTTTGCATGCCTTTCTGTGTGCATTTATGTTTTGAGAATCAAAGGGAAGTAGTTATATACACACACAATGGTATTTCTGTGAGGATGACCAAGGGGATTTGGAAACGGCACAACACACAAGGAGTCATAACTCACACCCAGACACCCAGCTCCAGCACAGACCACCCCACGGCTCTCAATTCTTGTGCTCTCCTTTCTTTCCACTCAGAGTTGAAAAAAAACTAAAAATCACATTCTTTATTGATAAATGATTCATTTTGTGTGCAAGATGAAAGAGTGGAGTTTGTGATTCCAGTCTTTTCTAAAAACCACAGCATAGTCTAGCCTGCTGAGAATGTGCAATCCTCAACCCTCCTATATCACAGTCTTTGGAACCGAATGCTGGGATTGTGACCACTCACGATCAAGCCAACTGCAAGATTCTTTTGAGTCAGGGATGAAAGTAGTTTTGATATCACAGACTTTGCAGTTTGTTCTGGTTCTATATTCCTAATCCAGAAGAAGGGAAGATTTCAAAATGCACATGGTTGGGATTTTGCATGTGGAAGATATGTTTTTAAATGTGTGCCTTGCATTTAAAAGACAATATTTATAGTTGTTCCAACAACAGAGTGTCATCCATTGGCCTGTGACAGGTTTGAATGGTCTTAAGAACAAGAAACTCAGAGAACGGGACCCCACAGACTATGGTGTAATTGAAAGGTGGTGTCCGCACCTGTTGGGAACTTCCTCTACTGAGCTGGAGTGAGGTATCACTCAGATGCAAGCTCTGAAAATGCTCCTCCACTTAGATGTCAGACTTGGAGATTATAACAATAACAAAGGAACTTCTAGTTTTTTACTTACTATAGTTAAACCATGACACATTATGGAAGAAAAACACCTCATCACAATTCCGTTCAGTTTGCACAATCAAACTCATGGTGGTAACAATGTAATAATACATCAACATTTGCTGATGTTTAATTTTTAAAACATTTGTTTATTTTATGTGTATGAGTGTTGTATCTACATGTATGCTTGTGTGCTATATGTGTGTCTGGTGCTCGTGGAGACCAAAAGAGGGCATCAGATCACCTAGGACTAGAGTCACAGACAGTTGTAAACCACTGTGTGGATGCTGGGAATCAAATTTAGGTACTCTGGAAGAACAACTTATGCTCTTCAGAGCCAACCCACCATATCCTATGATGTTAGTTTAAAAGGCACATGTGTTTCTGTACTAATTTGTGTCTGTTGAATACAAACACAACTTTTAAGAAACACGCACATCATGTCAAGACATAAACATGTTTTGCTTCTGATAAAGGAAACAGAAGGCTTTTTGTTGTTTTTGTTTTGTTTGCAAAATATGGTGTTTTGCACTGTTTTATGTATCCAGACCTGCATATTGTGTTCCTAGATAGCCGTTTCAGTTGCATTTTAAAATGGGTTTAATTATCCATCTAACAAAATCACGTTTGTCTTTTAGCAGTGAAGAAAGGATATGTGTATGAAGGATATTTGAATGTCTAGAAATTTAAACACAAACTACCTGCACACATATAGTTTACATAAATGAATGTCTAAGTCCAATTTTTGTTGCTATAAAAACACAAAACACACAGGGGTTTGTATCTCATGAAGTAAGGGGGTTTATGTAACTTATAAATAAGGATTCTGTGAGTGCAATATCAGATTGACTCACCTGAGTGGCCTGACTTGAGATTCCTTTCGGCACCTTACAATGTGGCAGAAAGTGTCATGTTAGAAGCATGAGTCAAAGGAACAAAAAATTTCACGAGAAAAAAAAAGCCAGAGGGGGATTCAGAGGATAGGCTTTCTCTTTTCATAACAACTCTGAAGGTAACTAACTATGTTCCCTCAAGAACTATACCAGTTTCCTCTGAGGATGGCACCAATGACCTACTTATCTTCTGCCAGGCCTCATCTATTAATTGTTCAGTCTCCTCCAAGTAATCACAATAGGGAAAAGCATCTGGAACATGAACTTCTGAGGGAGAAGCCACATACACATCACTGTGTGAAGAAGAACAGAGGCTACACACTAATATGGCGGGGAGGGGGACTTGACGGAGCATACCCTATGTGCAAGGACCTAGCAAGCAGACGAGTGGAGTGCAGTATTGAAAAGCCATAGCTGAGGTGGTGGTTCATGCCTAGAAAGCCAAAACTCTGGAGATGGACCCAGAAGGATTGAAGATGAAACTAGCTTGGGTTACATAGCTCTTGAGACTGTCTCCAAAGGAAGAAAAGAAAGAAAAGTAAAAAGAGAATGGAGTAAGAGAGTGGGGATGGTGAAGGAAAAGGAGAGAAAGGAAGATGAAGAGGAGGATGGAGAAGAAGAGACTGAGAAGGAAGAGAGAGAAAGAAGGAGGAGGAGGAGAAGAAGAGGAGGAGAAGGAGGAGGAGAAGGAGGAGGAGAAGAAGAAGAGGAGGAGGAGGAGAAGGAAGAGGAAGAACAAGAACAAGAAGAACACGAAGAAGCAATTGATGATTGTTTCACTCTGCAGCTTCTGTTTAATGACAAACAATCCTAGCAACTAGACAGTAGACATCTTAGGACATGTCTGCATGCCTCTTAATGGGCACCTAGATTTTTTGAAGGACTCCTGAGAAACCCTGCAGATGACTCTTAGTCATATCAGGTAGAAATCAGCATCTCTGGAAGAACTGCAACAGCTCTGGGCTGAGGACAGTGTGGCAAGAGAAATTAAATTAGTCTCCATTTCTGCTCTATATTATCATGGTCAAACATAAACAGGTATATTTCCGGGGCCTCTAATGAAAGATGAGAGGCATTTACATGCAAAATTCACTAGAAGTAAAAAGATATATTTCTCACATAGAATTTTTTAGGTGAAAATTATGAGTTTAGGATTTGAAAGAAAGCAAATGTTGCCCGGAAGGAAAAAGTATTTCAGAATTAAATGACATCAAAATCGTATCAAATTGAGCCAAATTGATTCAGTCAGCACAAAAGTTTTAAAAAGAAAAATCTATCAGAAAATTTTGAATGACATGTGGTTTTTTGAGGAAACAAGCTGGAAAAAGATGTGTGAGCTGTTATGTAGGCACATGACACTGGACGGTACCCAAGACTTATCTATGATATTTCTCTCCATTTTCAGATATTTGTAAATATGTGTGCACCTGCATATGTGCAATAAGATGGGGTGAATGCTGTGAACAACCCTCCATGACTCTCCCCTCTTACACACTGTGGTAGAGTCTCTTAATCTAAAGGGGACTTCCACACAGAGCCAGCCATGACACCCTGGCAATCCTTTGTCTCTACCTTCTGAAACTGGAATTGCATTTATCTGGATAATAGGAAATTGTACTCAGGTACTGCTGATTATCCAGCAAGCTCTTCAACCACTGAGCCATCCACCTAGCTGTCTTTATGACATTTGAAAAATATAGTTTCCTGGATCAAAGAAAGATCTGACGCAGGATCATTTAGGGCAGCAGTGTATTGGGATGTGAAATTTGTTCTGTTCTAATCAGGATTGGGATAGACACCACAGAATGGAAAATTTCAACCTTCTCACTAATCTCCTTCATTTTTAGTTAACATTTTCATTTTCTGGCTCTATAGCCATAATTGCTAAATGTGGTTAAAATCTCCACTTTCCAAATGGGATAAGGAGGTCTTTGGAGTGGATTGTGTTTGTCTGCAGAGGAAAGGTACCGCCCACAGCAATGTTACTTCTGTGAGCTTGCCAGGCTGTTTTCTTATGGTGTTTTCCAGGCTTCAGAATTTTGAATTACTGCAATCTTTTGAAATAATGTCATGCTAATTGAAACATAAATTAAGGTACTTAACTTCTTAGAAATTAACACCAAAGACCCACCCATCACAAAGAATCCATGATTTCTCGTAATTCCTGTTTAAAAAAAGAAGAAGAAGCCTTGAAATTCCTGTTTCATATGAAGCTGTGATAACACCTTGGGAATTCAAATTCTTGGGGTAGGACCATGTGTTCCTGTAGATATAGAATTGAATTATCAGTGGAGAGTAATCTGATTTTAGGTTTATGGTTAGAGTGATTTGAGCACAGGTGTTGACCCCACAGCGTATCTTAGTAGGCTAGTGACACTAGTCAAGTGACTTGGGGCTTAGAAATCTTCAAACCTATCTGAGATGAGTCCCTCCTGGAAGAAGGTAAAGAGAAAATGATAAATGTAGAGGCAGTGTGATTATATGACCCATTTGATAGCACATATAAATGTCCCATCGACTGTCCTCTCTCTCTGTCAGTATGTGTCCTCCCTTTTTGTCTGTCTATGTTTCTCTTGTCTCTGTCTCTTCTCTCCTCTCCTCTCCTCTCCTCTCCTCTCCTCTCCTCTCCTCTCCTCTCCTCTCCTCTCCTCTCCTCTCCTCTCCTCTCCTCTCCTCTCCTCTCCCCCTCCCTCCC
>NW_021620197.1:20430-168470 GCF_004785775.1 Grammomys surdaster | reverse complement strand
TCTCTCTCTCTCTCTCTCTCTCTCTCTCTCTCTCTTTCTCTGTGTTTATTTCATGTGATGATCTTAGGTGTTGGCCCTGAAGCTGCACCTTATTTGAGACAAGGTCTTTTAGTTCCTGCTTTAGATGCCAGCCTGGCTGACTTGCTGGCTTGTGGGGTCTAGGGATTATGCTTTCTGAGTCTCTTACTGCAATGAAACAGCACTGTATGTGCTATCACATCTGACTTCATTTGGCTTATGAGGATCTGAACTCAGGTCTGCACACTTGAAACACATGTGGAGTTTGTAATCTCTCCACCATCTCTCCATCTCTCCACCACCTCACTGACCACCATTTTACTCCTTGAAGCAAGTTCATATAGATATTCAAGATACATAAACATAAAGGAAGAGGAACAAATGTACAGTTGCAACAAAAAAAAAATTCACAACCCACCAACTCTCAAAGGATGTGTTCTTTAGGTGACCCTAAGAAGCATTGTCCCATGCTGCAGATCTAACAGAGTGCCATTCCATTATCTATCTTTTCTGTTTAAGAAGAAAAGAAGGAAGAAGGAAGGAAGGAAGGAAGGAAGGAAGGAAGGAAGGAAGGAAGGAAGGAAGGAAGGGAAAAGAAGAACATCAGCTAGAGAAAAGTGTCAATCAGATCCAGCAATTTTATCCTAGTAGTAATGTATATTGTTCAAATCATCTAATTCCCTAAGGTTTAGCTTTCATCTGCAGCTAGACAACAGTGCTCTCTGGAGTTTTCATCCAGGGGAGACATTTTAAAAGTAAAAGTCAGCTGTGTGTGGATGCCGTGGCCCGTGTAATGATGGGGAATCAGTCACTGTCTGAACAGTCTTCTCATATGTGATTTATTGTTATTTAAATTCAGCATAAGGGACTAAAGTGGGTTCGAGAGGAGGAGACAGATTGACGTGAACTGGCAGCTACATGAGGTTGTGCCTCAGCATCCTGAGTATATGAATGTACTGGATCCATGAAAAAAAACATGTATGAGTTTTTCGGAAACCTGTAAGCATGACAGAAGCAACAGGGACCATAATACAGTTGTGTCAGTGTGCCATATGTCTGCTGGCATGTTAGAAGAGCAGAGTCCTTTCCAAAATTACAGTCAACAAAGTGTGAACTCCAGTAAGTTCCTCATTGAGTTTTTTTTTTTTTCGCCCTCTGAGTCAGGGTCTCACTATGCATTCCTGTCTGTCTTGGAACTCACTGTACAGACCAAGCTGACCTCAGACTCACAGAAGCCAGCCTGCCTCTGCCTCTCTGATGACTAGGGTTAGAGGTATGTGCCGCCACGCCTGGCAAGTCCATCAACTTTTGATACATAATTGTGATGTCTCTCAGACTGATACGAATACATAAAGGAGAAACAAAATGTGCAATGACTCCTGAGGTGACTCAGCACCAACACCCGCTCCTAAGAAGTATTTCACAGACTGCGGTAGGTTATATTCTGAATGCATTGCCAACAGAAACACCATGCGACAGTGAACACAGGCCTGGAAAGAGCTTACTGACTGGGCAGCAGCCAGGTGTGTGGGGTTGGTGCAGATTGGGGCAGAGTAGGAGATAGCCACAGACTGCATGTGCTCACTGTTTGTACTGGGCATGTCACCTGTGCCTGACACAGTGGGTATGGCAGAACCCTAGGAATCACAGTACCAATTCTTCTCTACAAACAAGCACCCACTGCATGAGAATGCTACAAAACAGATATCAGCATTCGACAGCATTCTTCCACAAACCTCCTCTGGAGGTACAGACTATCTCCAATTTTCATGAGTGAGCACACCCAGACCATACCTTGAGGTTGGAGCTTTGTGGACAGGCAGCTGAGATCACTTTAGGCTGTGCCCTGTTTGCCAGGAATGCCATTCAATGTGCATGTCAGAACTAATTCACAGGTCAGTGTGCACACTGGAACATCCAGACAGGCCATTTTTCAGGAAAATTTAACACTCAGCAGTAGCACTGTCAGAGCAGTGGGGTGGGATGGTGGCGGTAGCTCGCACACAGTGTGTATCCAGTGGGTCATTTATCACCACTTCTCCAGGCTACTTACCTCCCCTTGACACTTCTCTCCCCATTTCCTCTCATCTAGGTTTTGCTAGACAAGACTCTAACACTGGGCTCTATCCCTATCCCTTTAAAATGTAACTTGAAGACATTTATTTTCGTGTCAGAGCAAAATTAACTTCAGTTTAAAAATATCAATGGCAATTAAGAATCATTTTTATATTTTAACATATTCTATTTTAAGACATTAACTTATTTAGCTAATTAGCATTAATTAATGAATTTAACTAAACTTTGTTTAGTTTGTTCCTGTTTTTACTTTGTTCCTGTTTGGGTGTGGTTGGTTTCTATGTTATATTTAAGAGATCTATTTCCAGATATTTCTTATCTTGCCTTTAATGTCATACACTTTTAAATGGAGAAAGTATCAAGCTACATTAGAAAAATACTATTTTTATTTGTTTATATAATTCTTTTACAACTTTATGGCAGGGCACATTATTCCTTTGACTTTGGTGTATACTTGAAAATAAGAGTTATTCTGACTGGAGCCATTACAAGGTCCCCTTCAAATACTGGAGGTCAGGCCTCTATCCCTGCCTTCACAAGTTTAGAATTGCCACTGCCCTTCAATACTTAGAGAAGGGAGGAGATGTCAGGGGCAGCCCTGCTTACACACTGAAGGCCTAAAATCAGCCATAGGCCTAAAATCAGCAATAGGCCTGTCATACATGTATACTAACACCAAGTCTTGGGTCTCTGTGGAAAAACATTGGAACAGATGGCTATAAGCTAATGTCAACAGGCAGCTTTTATGGAAATTTACAAGCCTGAGTAGTCATAGACCTTGTAAATAGGTAGCCTTGTCAGACAATACCAACTTAGATAAGGGCAAGCGAGTCATAGGCAGAGTCATAGTGACTTGTCCCCGAACCTTCACCTAGTCAATACCCGGTTCTGAAGATATCTGTATTCCCCCTGAACACCCACACTCCAGTGTCATTCCCTTCACCACATCCAGCCTTTTTGTGTTTATAACCCCTGTGTGAATGAATTACGATTTGAGAAAAAATAAATTATATATAAAAAAAGAGTTATTCTCTAGCTATTAGGGTTTTGAGGTTAACATGTTTCTATTAGTTTTGCTTGTAAATAAGATTTATTTTTTATATATTTTAAAATATTTTTATTTATGTGTATGTGTGCACATGTGCCACATGTTGAGGGAAGTGCCTATGAAGCCAGAGTACAAGGGCCCCTGGAGCTGGAAATACAAGTAGGTGTGAGCCTTGTGGATGCTGAGAGCAGAACTCTGTTTCCCTGGAAGAGCAGCACTGAGCCACAGCCCAATGTCTATATCTAACTACTGTCTTCATTTTTATTCTGGTTTTGTCTGAGTACGATGTATTAATGCATACTAGCGTCCGTTTCAATTAAGACTAGGAACTCAAACTTTCTGTGCTGAACAATTTTACTTTAGTTTGTGCACTGATAAAAATAACTCCTTATTCGTGGAAGAATGTCGCCTTTCTCATAACAAAAAGCTCTCTATTTTCTCATTCAGTACTTTTTCTTAGACTGCGTACATATCTTGGTATCAAAATTTCAACTCCTCCAATCTTTAAAAGTGACGAAGAGTTTTGAAAAGCAATTGAAAATGCGCAAGTGGATGCCCTGCACTGGTTCTCTCAGTAATGGCTTCCTTACTGCTAGCAGCTGATGTGAGTCAGGCATTATGACCGTGTTAAATATCAGCTACACACTTTTTTGTTTTGGTTTGGTTTGGTTTTGGAGACAGGGTTTTTCTGTATAGCCTTGGCTGTCCTGAAACTCACTCTGTAGACCAGGCTGGCCTCGAACTCAGAAATCCGCCTTCCTCTGCTTCCCAAGTGCTGGGATTAAAGACCTGCGCCACCACTGCCTGGCCCCACTTTTGAAACTACATTCAAACCAGTCTCACTGACCTGAAAGTCTCCTGTGCTTATTCCCCTCTTCTACTCCTCAATCCCTGGCAGCTGCTTGCCTTCATGGGATCTCCGTAAGTTTGCCTTTCAACAATGTCACAGTGATGGAATCGTATAATGCCTAGCTTTCCAGACTGGCTTCTTCCGGGTACGCAGCGTGTTTTCAGCAAGAGGATTGAAATATATGGACTCCATGAGTGTTTCCTGGGTCTTCACTGGCCATCTAAGGTGTACGTCTACCATATGCAGCTCGTAGTCTTCTCTGCTTCTTACCATCTCTCCACTAACGCGGTTCATTCTTCTGGTGCTTCCCATAACTTCCATCAGACATATGGTTTCTTGCTTTAAATCATCCTAAAATATTAGAATTTATGTTTGTTTGGGTTGAGATGATGGACCAGTTAGTTTTCTTAGGGTCCTGAGCCGTGCGCTGTGCAACACTGCTCCCCCAGCCCTGCCCCTGCACACTTTGAATTCACACCTTTCCCTGGATTGGCTACTCCCAGAAGCCTCCTGGATGGATATGCTCCACCCCCACTGCAGTCGGGGTGTTCCCACTCTGATGATACTTTCAACTTGCTACAAGCTCACCTAGAGGCATTAATTGAAAGTCAAGGCACATTCAGGTCCATTTTGAAGGGGAAAGGTGTTTAAAAAAAAAAGAGAGAGAGATGGGGCAAATGACATCCAGTTACTTCTGCTCACGTGAGCAGGGGGGAGGGGGAACAACTCCAGGGCTAGCTACTTAGCAGCACTGGAGTGACTGGAGCTCTGCAGGGCCCAGGCAGGTGCAGCCCATCAGGTGCACAGTGGGATTCTCAGGAGCAATGCTTTTCCGAGTCGGGTTTCTCCTGGTGGGCGTGTCCTTTGTAAGACGCTGTTCAATTTCTGAAAACCTTCTCCAGGCCCCTTTCTGTCATGGAGCTGTTCACGTGTTTTAGAGGAATGTGACTTAGGTGCTTGTCCCTCTACCCCTGGGGATGGAGGCTGGAGTGGACTCTTGAGCTGGGACTTGAAACACTGCGCCCCTTGGAGCTCACTAGGGCCTAGGAAATCTTTCTGGGGTGGATCTGTGTGGAAAGAAAATGCTTCATTGGTCTTTCCAGGATCCTGTTCCTGCTAATGTGCTCCATAAATCACACTTCCGGTAATGACGCGTTTTGGTTTTTTTCTGAGTGATTCGTGTTTTCAGAAGCATTATTAGCTTTAGCTCCTTGGTGCTTTTTTCATGGACTAAGTGCGTGGGAAAGCTTGTGATTTTATGTCTGCCCGGTGACAACCTGCACTCTGTACATGAACCATTTTGTTTTTCCTGGTCCTCAGTAGGTATTGATCCTGGGCCCGCATCCTTGCAGGTCGGATCAAATGCTTCCCTCTGTAAACTCCACAGCAGTTCCTGTTTGTCCTCAGTGCTCACCAGGGCAGCTTCCCTGTGCCCACTGTGTTATTTGCTTTTCCTGACTGTATTTAAGAATGTCAAGTGCACAACCAGACAAAATGAGGAGGAAAAAGAGGTGAAGCCACCTATCACACTCTTCCAGGTGAATGTCCCCTGTTTTGTTTTTGGACTGCTCTTCTATGGTTTCATTTGCTTAGAAAAGTATTCATTTCATCTCTATGTTCAGAGACTAGTAGAGCAGTTCCTTCTGGTTCCTCCTTGGTGGTCTTGCAGGCCCCACAATAGGGTTTGCTCGTCAAGTGCCTTGTGTATATTTAGTTGTCTTAGCTTTGTCATGTTCTTGCCAGAAATGGCCTCATTTTTGTCTCTCAAAGAGCCACTTTTTGACTCTGTTACTTTGTAAATTCTGTTTTGATTATATTTACCCAGTATCTGCTAATTATATTGACTTCTAATTCTTGGCTTGAAAAAAATTTTTTTTGGTCTGACTTTATGTAGACTAGGTTCATTTCATCCTTCTTAGCCACTTTCTCCGATATAAATGGATATAAATGTGGGGCTATGCATTTTCTTATATTTTTCATTTGCATGTTCAAAGCTTAATAACTGTCAAATATTAATTTCTAAATTTTAAGACCCCATTTCTTTTTTTAATCCATGGGTTAATCTCTGATCAGATTGAAATTTCACTGTATTTTTTTGCCAATGATTTTGAAATGAATTACATATTGGGGAAAGTATATCTGGTGTCTTCTTTGGAAATTGGCTGAAATGAATTCAGTCTCACAGTGTAACACTAAGACAATAGATCTTCAGGATGACTCCACAGTGAGCATGCCCTGAATTCCACTTGTTCTAGGTAATTTCTTCTTAGCCACTGTATCAAATTATCTGTAGTCTACTGTCAATCTATCGGCTTCAAATAGCAGATATGGAGAATGTATTAAAGTTCTTTTGAGTACTGTTGCATATTATTTTCTTTTCCCATTTCTGTAAATGCTTTCTTTTAACTCAAACTGTTTTAGGAAAGTAAATTTTAAGTAATTTTTTTTACAGTCAATTAGATGATTTTTCCTTCTCAAAAATCTATGTAATATAGTGATTTTAGCATACATTCATTTAGTCTGATAAAAATATGCCCATTTAAGTTTTCTTGGTTATGGCTGTCAGATGTATCCATGCTCATTACAGTAACCTTGCTGCTAAGTTAGGTTGTTTTTGATGTGGACACCACTTCTTTCTATTGGCACATGTTCATTGTACAAAGTTCATTATAATTTCATGCATTTGATTAATTGTAATCATATGCTACCTCTCTTATTTTCTCCTCCATTTCTCCTTCGACATCCTCAATAGTTTCCTGTTTATTTTCATGTCCTTTTTTTAAACATTGAAATTGCCATTTTGAAAGTTTTATGTTCCATTTAGTTGATATATAATCCTGCATACTTATGAGATATAGCTCAATGCTTTAAAATACGTATGTACATCATGTGGTAATCAAAAAGTGCTGTTTATATTGGTGTACAAGGTTCAGTATTGGCAATTGGTGCACCTTTGTGCCAGAAGTAACCTTTTTTATTTAACTTTTACTTATTCTTTGTGAATTTCACATCATGCACCTCAATCTCCCTGTCTCTTCGTACCTGCTCTCTGCCCTTGCAAACTCTTCCACAAAAGAAAAAAGAAATCTCATTGTGGAAGCAGTAGCGTGTCCCACAGTAGGCCCTTTGTCCACACTTCTTTACATGCAAATCTGCATTTTAGTGACTCAATGGTCTGGTTCAGAGCCTCTGACTTCTGATACTCTATCAACACTGGATCCTCACCAGGACTGCTCTTGGACATTCTGTTGGTGCTCTGTGTCATGGACAGTTTGCAGCTTTAGAAATGTGGGACCATTCCCTTCACATGCTCCAGTAGTTCATAGATGGGGTAGAGGTTGCGGTGGGCCAACTGAAAGCTCTGGATCTGGGCTTGGGTGATAGCTGAGCTGAAGAGCCTGCCAGCTCTCCCACACCCATACCACCAGGGTAAGCTCTCTAGCATATCCTGGATAGCTCGTTCAATGCTGCAGCCAGCAAGGGTCAGATTCAGCTCTCCCACTCTCATGCCCTGGGGTTGGCTAACCTGAGCCCATATCAACAGGACCTGCTCTATTTTGCTGCCCAGGCCAGGTGCAGGGCCCACTCTCTTCCTTTACTGAGTGCTACAGTCAGTGAGGGCCGGGGACAGCTCTCCAGCTATCATGACCGTGGGGCCAGCTCTCCTGCATACCATACGTGTCCCGCGATAGTGGTGTAGGAGAGTGACCTCTTCCTTACCCATGCCATTCATCAGCAGTCAAACGGCAGGGCCTGCTCTCCAATCTTCATTCCCTCAGGACTAGCTCGCCCACAAGCCCTGCAACCAGGGCCAGTTCTACCGTGCTTGCTGCCGAGGTGGGCCCACTCTTCCTAGATGGAGCGAGAATTGGATAGCACCAATTCTCCAGCACTCATGCTTTCCAGGTTAGCTTTCCCAGGATGTCTAGGCAAGGGTTGGGCCCAGCGCTACCCAGCACTCAGACATCAACAGGGCCCCAAGTGACAGCCCAGACCAAGGACATCTGTCTAGCCTTTCCTGGTAATAGACCCCCACTGCTGCAGGGCCACACACCTCAGAGGCAGTACAGGCCAGGACCTCACTATAGTCTTAGATATCATTGCCAACTATTTGCATCAGGCTGTTCTTCACTACCTTCGAGTCTCCAGTTCTGCCTCTCTTCATTGTGCACACATCCTTCTGCTTCTCTTTTTCTTCCTTCTCCCCATCACTTACTTGCTTATCTTAGCAGCACCTCTGTCCTCTGAGTGTCCGGGCACGTCTCAGGAATGCTATGCCCTGCCTCTGCTGGGTGGCACTGGGCAGTGGAAGAGGTTGTCTAGGGCATGGTCTGCCTGCCTGTGTTGTATGACCTGCAAGCAAATGAGGATTTTCTTCTTCCCGCACAGAATGGTGTCTGCTCCCTGAGCTTGCTCCAGGGCTCACTTGATGACTGGTTGCCGGCTCCTAGACTCCCAGAAGTAACTCTTGTATAGATATCATGTGGTTGGAATTTGCGTTGATTTTTAAACATCAATATAGAAATGACTTTATTCTAAGTGGATTGTTGTTACTACTCATAATTAATGAAAAAAATACATTTAATTTTGAATCATATGCAATTTTCTTTTTATGAATTCCTATTAAATATTCAGCCTTCATTTTTAGTATGAAAGTTAAAGCAGTCAAGCAGGAAAGGGAAGAATACAAAGTGGTACACTGCTTTCAAGTGAGAATGTATTTTTATGCACTACTACATATTTTAAATGCCATAATTATATTTATAGAAAGCCCCAAAGGATAAGCTGAAATAAACATTAGAATTTACTTGAAGCAACTTCTAAGCATAAGCATCTCTAGGTACTTCATTAGTGCCTTTCCAAGGTAAGCACTGATGATTCTATCCAGGCAATACTACATTCATGACCCATACCTGTAATCCCCAAACTGAGGAGGCTGAGATAGGAGGATTGGTATGAGGCCAAGGCCAGCTTAAGCTCCAGAGTAAGCCCCTGTCTCAAAACAACAACAGAAGAACAGTCTTCACAGGAACATGTTTAAGAATCTGCTGTGACATAAATGTAGGTATTCTGAAAATGTAAGGATCTTACCAAATAAAATCACAAGAAATTGTTGGATGGTATAAGACACGAATTAAATAGAAGAATGATGTGACCTTTTTATTTAGGAAAAATATTAAATTATGTTGATTTTCACAACTTTTATTTTGCTGTGTTCAAATGGAAGAGCAGGCACAAAGAGAAAGCATCACAGTCCTTCAGCATCAAGGAAAGGAGTGATGTACCTTACACGGACCAGTATATTACACATTAGACAGGCCACTGCTCTAAAGAAAAGACTTGCTTGTAATTTGCAGTATACTGAAATGCCCAATGGAGGCACTAAGAGTGGCGCATCCATAAATATGTGTGTTTATACATTTTTCTGCTTTTTGACATTCATAGTGATCGGAGAAGAAGGAAGGTAGGAGAAAATGCTTGTAGACACCCAGAAATATTATTCTTCCCAAGGTGAATTAGGATTATACAACTCCTTCCTTTGGTTGTAGTTGACTTACACTCAAAAGATAAGAACAGACACTTCTAACCTTCTCTCAGATCCTCCCAAGGTTTCTACATCACCTCTCTACCTAGTCTCTTTACTACCCCTTTCACATCTCTCCATTCCTAATCTCTTCTCTGTGGAGAACCCAATATAGTCTTTTCAAAATACAAATAATTTATTATTTCACAGAGAGAATAAAATGAAATTATATAAAGTAGCCCATCTTCCTCCTTGTAGGCAACCTTCCCATTCCCACTTCTCCATCTCCAGCCACCACTGCATCTATTCCACATTCCAGTTCCACCTGAGGTGCAACGGGCCATCCCTTTAAGGAAATGGCGCCATCTTGTGGCTATACAAAAAAACTTTCCTAAATGGCTTGGTCCCAGTAGTTGATGAAACAAACTGCCAATCAGCCAACTTGGAGCTGCTTTCCTCTGGTCTTGTGCGGATTATTAACTTCTTACTGTACAAACCAGAGGCCTTAATGGCAGGAGCCTAGTTTGGCTTCTAGGAGCCTGCTGCTTAGAGTATGTCAAAGAAACCCAATGGCCAACTCAGAGAGGAATTCTAAAATCACAGGAAACAAGAAGGGCCAGAGTAGAATTTTGGAGATTTGTGGAGTGAACACAACACAATCCACAGCTACTTATCTGTGTTTCATAGAGTCAAAGTCTAAGAGAGTCATCCTGAAGAAGATGAACAGATACAGATACCTGATATATATTTTGTTAAAAGAATAAATGAGAATTTGTTCTAATTGGTCATTTGCTGGACCACAAAACTTGGGAATAGAATCAGTGAGAGATGTCAGGGTAATGCATGAAATTCCATGAAAAGCAACAACCAGACCCATAGATGTATAGGGCTCTGCATACCACATTCTAGAAGAGGTAACCACATCTCAGAGGAAGAATTTATCAATGAATATTAGAGAACTCAAGCTACAGACACCTCTTGTGAGTTTTGACTCCAGTGAAATTAAATTCAACATTAATTTTATTAGGTAGGGGTCTTCAGAGGAACCAGGCCAATGAAATTCACATATTATGAAATATATGATAGAGGGTAGGTAGTCCAAAAATTGTCATGTGCACACAAGGAACTTGATAAGTTCATAGTCAAAAGCTGGATCCCCTCAGAAGTTCTAATTAGGAGCTCAAAGTTTGGACTCTCCTTTGGAGAGTCTGTAACACTAAGTTATTCAGTCCACAATGGAAAGCCAAAGAAGCTGGAGTCTGATGTCAGCAGAGGATTGCTGTAGGTGACAGACATACTTTACCAGAGGGATAAAGGCAAGTCTGGGCACACTGGTTTTGACAGAAACTTCTTTATATCCCAGTCCACCACTGCAGGGAGCCATTCACATTGGGGACAGGACTTCTTCAATCATTACAATCTCTCTGCTAACACCATCGCAGATATGCCCAAAGCAATAGGTCATTCGAAATCAGATCAAATTGACCATCATGGCCAATTTTACAGTGCGCTCCACGATTATCTCCCAAAGGAATAAGTAGTTATATGTTGGCAGATTAAGACAAATCTTTTAAGTGGTATGTAGAAAAAGTAAAGGATATAATGAATGAAAATGAAATCATGACCCAACTGGTGTTACGAATAAAAACGACTGGTCCATGACATGCAGCTGAGACATGCTTTATATGTCACACTCTTAAAAATCATAACATAGAACAAGAAAACAAAAGATAGTTAATAAACTTGTGAAAGAATTGTTGCTTTAAGTCATGATAGCATCTTAGAGCCAGATTTAACCCACTTTAAAAGAGAAAAAGCTGAGACATGCTTTATACAACATCACACTCTTAAAAGTCATAACATAAAACAAGAAACTAAAAGAAAATTAATAAGCCTGTGAGAGAAATGTTCCTTTAAGTCATAATAGCATCTTAGAGTCAGATTTAACCTACTTTAAAAGACAAAAAATCCATACAGGAAGCATGGACATGCTTTCAAGACAGGCATATCCTACCAAACCTACTTCAAGAAGGTACGAGAACTTTTCAAATCATATTTAAAAAGCAAAGTATATGAGTAAGTACTTTACGAAGAGTCTTCCATGAGGAAATATGCAAAGACATCAATGTGTACCTGTGGTTAGTGCGGCTACAAGGATACACATGGATCAACACTAAAAGGACCAAGTGCTGTGAGATGGTGAACTGGGCAGGAAGAGTTGGGCAGTCATTGGAGAAGTGTACTGGTTTCTCAGAAGTTATACATATCTACAGTACCCATTCTATAGCATCAGATGGGGAAAGCTACATTCTCTCCTTCCATGACACTCCCAGAGCTTCACCAATAAGTTGAGAGGAATAGTGGTGAGGACTGAACCATAGTCATAGACACAGGTAATAATGGAGCATCTCTCCAAAAGTCCATGAACTAAATGCTTTTTCCCCCCTACGATGCTTTTGGGACTTGCTGAACCCTTTGAGGTAGGGGGAAGTAGGATTGGGCTAAGTTAATGAGTAGATACCCTTGGGGAGAATATTTGGATATGGCCGCTTCCTGTTTGTCTATTTGTTTCCTGTCTTGTTCCTGCCACGTGTGCTCTGTGTCATGTTGTCCTGACTCAGGCACAAAAAAACAAAACAGCCAAGAAACAAGAACAGAGGCCTCTGAAACCATGTGCCAACCTGAACTTACTCTGTATGTTGATATATTGTTATTATTAGAATTCTTCTAAATTGATCATCTGAGGTATTTTAGACATGACAACTGAAAGCTAACTTGAAAGGTTGTCAGAAGAAATCATTTACTAAACCGTTTTTAAGTACAAAAAAAAAAAGCAAATTGTAATGGTTATGCACCAGCAGCTAGGAAAATAAAAAGGTAAAGGTGCCACTTGCAGTATAATAAGAACATATAAGAATAAAATATTATCCTTAATCAGATCAACAAAGAACCCCTTCCTCTCCAACTCAAGCAAATAAGCAACTTAAAAAAATATGAGCCTTTGCTGTGTCCCAGCACAGAAGGCACTTGGGACTAAGGATGAAGGAGTCAGAGGAAGAGGTAGGGGGCTAGGATACTTTATCTGTCTAACCGAAACCCCAACTAGATATCCTGAATGAACGTAAAGATTGTCTTGGTCTATTTTCTGTTGCTACTATAGGCTACCACAGGCTAGGTGATTTATAACGATGAAAAATGTACTTCACACAATTTTTAAGTCAGATAATCCAAAATCAACATATTGTGAGAGGTTTGTACAGCATCGTTATGCGGCACAAGTGTATTCCCTGGCCAAGGGCAATATGGGGGGGGGCAGAACAAGAAGAAGAAAGATCCTGCTGTTGTGAGACTCACCACTGGGTAGGGTTATGTCATGAGAGGATAGCCCTCACAGCTGAACACATCTTAAAGACTCCCCTCACAGGAGAAAAGAAATTTGGACATAAGTTTTCAAAGAAATATTTAAATTGTAGCATCCCTGGGTTTTATCTGTGGACATCAACTCACCCCCAGCTCAGCTTAGTGTCTAAGTAGATGACTCAAACTAGACTAAGGCTCCAGCGAAACCAAGGTTGTACCTCTTCCCAGAGTAAAAGCGATTTACCTCTCTTCTACGTCCTATATTTGTCCTTATACCTCTTCTCAGTTATCTAGCTGTCAACAGTCTGACTAAACAAAGAGAGCAGTGGAATCCCCTGTGACTCAAAGGATGACACTGTCACAGAGGGGATTAAGAATGGCTGTGTTAGGATAGTGCGATCTGCAGCAGAAAGGACAGCGGATATGAACAGAAAAGGACAGAGACTGGCTGCACTGAGATGGAGCTGCAAGGATCCAAAGATGATGGGAAGGAAAGGCAAGGAGGAGATACAGGATGCCTTCAAAGAATTGCCAGTAATCAGCAGCAGTTGGAGTACCATCTCCATATTACCACCAAAGCAGCCTATGGCTTCCTTTTTTAGAGACTGTGTAAGTCTGTACTAGAAACTCCAAGTATACCAATAAGCCAATAGGAATAGAGGTAAAAATTATATTTCTGTATGCAGCATAGTCATAGTCATAGATAAAACAGTAAATGGCTCATCTAACCCCAAAGATTATTCATCAAAGGCTCAGTTTTATGGGCCAAAATTATTGTTATTATTGTTGTTGTTGTTGTTATTTGCATGCAAAAATATGTTATATATCAGACCTTCCCATTTTCTTTCCCTTGCCTATCATTCCCCTCTGTTCACTTCTGCTTTAATGCCATATATGGATACATAATTCTGTAACTATATAAGATACAGTAAATGTAAATGAAGGAAAAATATGTCTATGACTGATTTAACTTGCATATATATTCTAGTAAGTGATATAGCTTTATTTTTCATGGTTGAAAAATCTATGTGTATACATGCATATATAGATACATAGAGAGAAAGAGATTTTAATCTAATTACAATATTTTGCCCTTTCATTTTCTCCCTCCAAAATCTTTCATAGACTGTTCCTCACTTTTCTCAAATTCGTGTCCTTTTTTTCATTAATTGTTATTGCACATATATGGATATGAATATATATATATGTATATGTAAATAAAGGTATATATATTCCTTTATATGGCCTGCTTATCCCATATATTACTTGCATGTATGTTCTCAAGGCTGACCTTTAAACACCTATCAATCAATTGGTGTGTTCTTCCCTGGGGAAGATCAATCTTCTGCGCTCAGTTTTACGCAGTTATCCGTAGAATTTTGTGAATGGTTGAAGCCTTGTGGCCTTGTGGGCTTTTTCCCAACTTAGTTTGATATGCCCATTAGTGTTGGCATATTTCAGTTCACTTTTAGACAGTCATGCTGCTGAGACTTTATGGGTACAGCTCCTGATGTTACTACGAGACACAGTCTCACGGAGAATTCTCTGATCCTCTGACTCTTAGTATCTATTTGGTCCCTCTATTGTTCTTCAACCCTCAGATATGCAGGTATTTTATAGATTTATCCATTAGGACTTAGCTCCACAATTTGCATTTTGATTGGTTTTCTGTAGTGATCTCCATGTTTTGCAAAGAGAAATTTCTTCATGAGTCGTATGGGTTATGCTGTTTTAGTAAATTAGAGGTTGTAGATTATCTTCTAAAAACTATTACTTCTCTAACACTGGGGATTTAGTTAGATTTCCAGTGCCAGCCATGATATTCCTCTTGTTAAGTAAGCCTTAAGTCCACTACTGCACCCATATGGTTATTATGCCATGTTGGCCAATGATATAGTTCATAGGTGTCATAGCTGAGCAGGACTGTAAAAAGTGTTGATGGTGCCTTTTGGTACCATGAAAGATAGTTCTCAGGGAAGGCCTGACTCAGGGGGTCTCTAATTCCTGTTTCTGAAGTACATGATGTCTTTAGCGATAGGGACTTACTTTCTACATATCAGGGGTAACTAAAGGCAGCAGCAATAGGCTGTCTAAGGACTCCCCTATCTGACAACTAAAAGGAGTGATTTTCATGTATGGTATTGGGGTTTGTGTTAAGTAGTCTGGCTCTTGGAGGGAGCACCATCAGCCTAGATGAAAAAAGTTCATTAAAACTATATATATAGTATGTATATATATAGACCTTAGTGCCATCTTCCTTGAAACTTCTGTACCATGAAAGCAAAATGATGGAAGGGAATGTGCAGGCTGAAGACCAAGAGAAGAAAGATGAAGCAGAGTAAATTAGTTATGTACCCGCGAAGCCTGCAGGAGCAGAATTAAGGAATGCTGAAGGCCAAGATGCTAGTACAATTGTAGAGTGTACGCTGCTGTCAGTAACAATTCTCAGTGGACCTGGAGTATCATCTTGCCCAGATCACCTGAGAAACTGACTGCCTTCTTTACAACCAAAAACAGTCCCACTGGTCTTCTGCCCTGGACCTTTGGCATTCTGGAATAGTTCTGTTCTGAACTGTGGCCAAGTGAAACTCATGTACAGTAAATCATGTTTCTTGCTATCTCAGCTGAAAAAAAACTGTCTATATATAGAATGTCATATATAGAATGACATGTTACAGGAGCTTTGTTTACTTTTTAAATAAATAATTAATAGTACAATTTCCTTGTAGTGTTTTCACCCATCAATATTTCTATTTTATCTACTTCTTTCTTTTTTCTGTATTTGCCTCTCTCCCCAGTCCTTAAGGACCTCCTCCTTTTCTATTTCCCCTAAGAGATCACTTATATCCTAATAATTCCCTTTTACCTTCACGAAGAGACACTGCTCTTCCATTTTAGTGATCAGATCACTTATGCCCTGGTATTTCTCTCTATTGTTCATTACACCCCATCCAAGCAATGGTTAAATATTACTTTTCAGGCTATATATTAGCATCTGAAGATGTGAAGCTAGGAGTCTCCAATGAGAGAGAACATGCAACATCTGTCTTTCTGGATCTGGGTTATCTCACTCAATATGATCTTTTTCTAGTTTCATCTGTTTATATTAAAAGTTTATGATTCCATTTCTCCTTTCAGATGACTAGTATTCTATAGTGTATATGTACCACATTTTCATTATGAATTAATTGGTTGTGGGACATTTAGGCTGTTTTTATCTCATAGCTGTTGTGAATAGAGAGGCAGTGAATATGACTGAGCATCTTTAGAGTGGTAAATCAAGTTCTTTGGGCATATGACAAAGAGTTGTATAGCTGGGTCATATGGAAGATTTTTGAGAATTCTCCACACAGATTTCCACAGGGCTAAATGAATTAGCAACAGTGTTTAAGGTTTCAGTTTTAGTTCTTTGATTTATTTGAAGTTAGTTTTTGTGCAAGATGATAGATTCCAATCAAATTTCATTCATTCATACAGGTCTAATTGCATTCTTCTGCATCCAGTTTCCCTAGCATCTCTTTTCCCATTTGTTCAAGATGATGTTTTTATCCCCAGGGCATATTTTGATGTCTTTGTCAAATATTAAGTGACTGAAGTTATGTGTGCTGATGTTTTAGTCTTCAGTTTTGTTCCAGTTGGTCTACATGTTTGTTTGGGTGTCAATACCATATCGATTTTATTACTAAGGCTCTGCAACCTGTCTTAAGATCGATACCCCTAATCCACAACACATTGTTGGTTTTGTTCACATTGTTTTGGAAATCTGGGATCTTTTGCAATTCTACATGAGTTATAGGATATTTATTTCTATTTCTGTGAAGAATGAAATTAGGATTTTGATTGTAATTGCATTGAATCTGTAAATAGCTTCCTGTGAAATGCTTATTTTTACAGTGTTAATTTTAGCAATCCATGAGCATGGGATGCCTTTCCAATGTCTACTGTCTTTCTAGCTGTATCATTAACTGAGGCCTTTTGAGGACCTTTCTTTCCTAATCACTGTTGGTTGCTCCAAATTCCAAAGACTATACACGTTCCAAGAAAAATAGGAAGCAGTATGTTTATTAATGGACCATACTTTTTAGTACTATATTTTTTTATTTGGCTGGAAGAGGTGAGGTATAAAACCAGGGCTTCTACCAAGAGGGCCAAGCACTCTACTATAGACGTGGCTTTGAGTTTGGGGAGGGGGTTGGGTGAGGCAAACACTGGAGTTCCAGGCACTCTGAATCTCTATAGAATGAGTTAGTTATCCAGCAGCACACAGGACAGGAGATCATCTATCAAAGGATCAATACAGGTGTGTTAAGTGTGACCTGAGGCCTGGTTTCATCAGAGCAAATTAGCAAGGGCTTATGTGACCTTTCATGGGTCACACACAATTTCCACCTCTCATAAGCTCAGAGGATACGAAGCATGCTCCCTTGATTGAGTTAAACCCAGGTAAACTAAGGTTCCCATCTTTCCATTGTGGCTGCGTGTCATGTGTTACAGGACAATCATCCCCACATGTTCTCACATCTACCTGGCTGTAGTTGAAGTTCCAAGTTCTTGTTTATTTAAGAAGAAATTCTGTATACTGGCACAGTGGCTCCTGCCTTTAAGATCATCGCTTGGGAGGCCAAGGAAGATGAACTTTTGTGAACTGGAGGCCAGCCTGGTTCACAGAGCAAGTTCCAGGGCAGTCAAGGCTGTTACACAGAAAATTAAAAAAAAAAAAAAAAAAGTTTTGTTCTGTAGCGCACGCTGGCCTTGAACACTGGCCTTGAACTTGATTATCCTCTCCTCCCACTTCAGCACCCAAATGCCAAGTGCTGAGACCTTAAAGCAATATAGTGATAGGTGGGGCTAACTTTTATGCATCATCCTGTTGTACAAACCTTCCTAGTTGCTTCAGTTTTCTAGATTTACCTTTTGTTTCTTTGCAAGAGATATTTTCACTTTCTGAAAGACACGTCTTCTTATAGCAAGTTTACTTTTCAAAGTTTATAATTTAAGATGGGGAAAGTGGCTCATCCCTGTTAATCTCAACACTTCAGCACATCGGAGGCTGAGGTGTAAGAAATATTAAATATGAATCTTTTCTATCAAATACTATAACATTTGTGTTTAGGACAAGGAATTAAATTCTTTTCAATCTCCAAATTTTAAGACTTTTATGCAAATGAGTTGTACAAATGAAGCCAGCCTGGGCTACAAAATGAGACGTTTCTCCAAAAATAAATGGAACGAGTTCATAGCCTCTCAATCCTGTTAAAGTTATGTATGGAATTGGATGCTACAAATGTTAACTCATTATTTCAGTATACTGGATTATAAATTGTTTGAATTTTACTTAGTTGCTAAACCCATTCCTACAAGATTTTTCCTTGTATGAAAGACAGTCAGAACATTTTGGCTTTGTTCTAATGAGAAAGCTGCTATAGACACACATGCACAGACCCTGTGTGTTAGATTCCTGTAGGTGGCCTAAAGGAAAGAGAGAAATCAGGGAGAGGCCTATCTGAGCTTAGGCAGGACTTGGTTTGTGGAACAGAATATAGCAAGAATGCATAATCTCAGATCTCTCACTCATATGGATGGATGAGCTATATATGTCTCACATCCTACGGTCAGATGAGAGAATTTCCAGCCACATGCAGGTGAGTGTAGATCTTTATGTCTATGATAAAGGCAAAAGAGCTTAGGTCTAGGTTGTATGATGTCTGTGTTTATAAGCCTTACATACTTTACACGTTATATGAGCCCACTTAGACTAGTTCTTATTTAATTTTGGGAAACATGTTTTCTTTCACTACGTTATTTATTTCCCAGTTCCCCTATACCCTGGTGGTCCCTAATACTGTGTTCTTGTCCCAGTACCAGCTACATCCCATTTCCTGTTCTCTCAGGTTGTCACCTCCAGCTTCTTCAATTAGGCTTTGCCTGTTTACATTTCGTTTATCTCTTCCAAAAATATTCTCTTTCCCCCAATGGTGCTGGGGATTGAGCCACAGGATTTACATATTCTATGCACTTGTTCAGATGCTGAGCCACAGCCCCAGTTGAAAGCTTTGTAGGAAGGGTTCATTTTGTTGACTTACTTTTGTTTTGTGGTTGTAGGGTTTGAACCCAGGACCATAAGTATGCAGGAGGATTACTCCACATCTTCAACCTTAACATGCTTTCTGAAAACAGTTGCATAGATCATGACTATCACGTCATTAGATTGTTTTTGTTTTTTAATGTTTTGTTATCTTTTCCACAATATTTTGATTCTTCAGTGTTTATTTTTCATGTTTCATTTTCTTGCTCCATCTTTTCTAGTAATTTCACCTCAGGGAGAAAATGTTGTCTGTTTCTTCTCATTTCTTGGGTATTTAGTAGTTTTGAAAGCCAAGGACCTAGCCACAGGTGGTCCTTTCCTACCACACATAGATAACTCATTGTCATTCCTGGCTTTATTGCTTCAATTAGGCCATTTATTCTATCAGTTTTCTTTGATCATCTTGATAGTATTAAGGCATAAAATATACAATTCCTTGTATATATAACAATCAATGTATGCCATCACAGAATGTCTTCAAGCATTCCTGGTGTGTTCTTCTGCTTATTTTTCCTATACATCTCAATGTTGGCTTTTTCACAGATCAAATTTTAATTAAAATGTTTTATTTATGATGCATTTCTTTTTTCTTTTTTCCTTTTCTTTTTGTTGTTGTTGTTGTTGTTCTAGACAGGGTTTCTCTGTGTAGTCCTGGCTGTCCCGGAACTCACTCTGTAGACCAAGCTGGCCTCGAACTCAGAAATCCCCCTGCCTCTGCCTCCCAAGTGTTGGGATCAAAGGCGTACACCACCACTGCCCAGCTTATGATGCATTTCTGAGGTCCTATTTAGCATAACTTCTCCCAAGAAATCTTTGGTTATCTTGTTTTGTTTCATTTTTTATCAGTAGACCTACACCAATTTGGAAGCATTTCTTTGTTCCTTTTCTCTTCTGTAGAATTTAGCCATGGGTTCAGTGTCCTCTTAGCTACTGCTAGAGCAGCAACCCCAGCTTGAGCTAACTTAGGGCTATATTGATGCAAGTTGATGGACATACATAGTTCCTTTAAATGGTTTTACTCAGATTTTCCAAAATCCAGTAGGAATACTTCAGCAAGTAGATGCAAAGTGTCATATATATATACATATATATATATATATGTATATATATATGAAAAATTTTAGGCCTTAAAATTTAAAGCCTTACATTATGTCCCTTTTTCTATTTTTTTTTTCAGGAATGCAGTCAAAGAACATGGAAAACTTTATGCCATTTATGAAACCAGGTGAGCCTGAGAGACCTCATTTTATTATTAAAAGCTTCCATTTTTTATTGATGCCACAAGTGTTGCTTGTTACTGTTAGAGCATCAGTGGTTGCAGGAATCATTGCTTCTTCCCCCCTCCCTTTCTTCTTCCTTCATCCTCTCTCATCTTACTCTTTCCCTTCTTTCCTTCTATTTTCCCTGCATTCCTTCCTTGCCCTTTCATTCTGAATATCCAGATTCTAAGCATTAGAATCTATGATTAAACACAACTTTATTAACTTATCAGTAGTATTCATCATTTAACGTATTTTGTGAATACCATTTATCATATAAGAATATTTGATCATTAATTGCATATAGATAATTTTTACTCATTCAAATGTTTTCTTATAACAATTTCTTTAAAGTGGAATTTTATGATAGAAGATCCAAATTTAAAACTTTCTTTTTCCAATAATAAGTTTGTACAAAAATCTGCAGTCCTAATTATGATGTCCACGTTTCCTTGTATAAGTCTCCTTTATAGCCGTCTCATACAACGGGGAACAGAATATTAGTGTTACCTCCTAGTTTCACTCAGTTCCTCCCTAGATCTTGTTCTTTTCGGTAAAAAGGTAGCTAATAGTCACCTATCTCAGGTTAGGATCTTGCTCACAATTCCTTGGAAGGACCAGAAGATTACTTTTAGAGAGCCCACCATGTTGCAATTATTCAGAGGCCACAGCTGATGCAAATGGAGACAACATCATGCCCCTTCATTTTAAGTGCCCTCCCCGTCACTTCTGCTGGCCCAAAGAAAAGCAGAATGGCCAGCATCCCTGACAATCTGCTTTAGATTATCCATTGCCCTATTGACTGTTTTTCTTTCCCTGAAAAAAATCACAGTTTGACATGAAGTGTTAGTCCTTGTCAAAAGAAGCTACAGTGGGTCATCCAGAAAAAAACAGAGAGAAAATATAGTCCTGAGATTTCTTCTTCCCACAGTGGTGTGGGTCGGTTCATAATTCATCCAGCTAGGTGACTGGCTCCTCCAGCAGGCAGTAGCCCAACCTGTATCTTACTTAGATGTTCCCTGGTAGAAATGGGCTATTTCTGAGAACAAAGGCATGGTACTGATAACATTGCTGTTTTGTAGGCATTAAAATGTTGTATATTTATTTATTTGTTTGGTGCTGGTGACAGAAGTACTCTTTCATTCATCTTCTTCCCATATTATTTCCTTTTTTAAAAATTGATAGTTCATTCTTTTTCCATTTGAATAGTCCTCCACTAGGTGGGTACATAAGAATTTGTTTAAGGATACATGCTAAAGTAAGTGATCTATGCTCAAGCTTTGACAATTATGGATGAAGCTACTACTGTAAATATTTTTGGACAGACATTATGTAGACATAATTTTTGAATTCAAGTGATACTACAAATCATAAGAGCTGGATTGAAATAGTTGGGGTACTTAGTTTATTTTAAAAACTCAAAGTATCTTGTAGAATGGTTGCACCACTGTGACTTTGAATCATTTAGAAGAGGGAACCCCTACAGATTTACATCCTAGGAGGCCAGTGATGCTCTTCCTGTTTGGATCATCATCTCATGGTAGGAATACAGAAACTACAGAAACTTATAATTGAACCCTTTTTTGTAGGCCTGTGTATTCTAGGCATACAGAGACTCATTATTGCTTTAATTGGGCTTATTTTTTTCATACTCTTAAGCTTAAAGAGACTTTCTGGATATTTTTGGTAACAGTCTTTTATCAGACACATCTGCGTAACGACATGCCCTAATTCTCATTCCCTCCCTCCCTCCCTCCCTCCCTCCCTCCCTCCCTCCCTCTCTCTCTCTCTTTCTCTCTCTCTCGCTCTTTCCTTTTCCCTCTCCCTCTGTGTGTGTGTTTTTCAGTATAATAACTTTTCATAGGGCAAGATGTTTAATTTTAGTGAAATTCACTATAGAATTGTTTCTTTCATGGATTATGCTTTTTATGTACATTCTAAAATGTCAGCATAAAGTCCAATGACATATATATTTTTCTAAATAATGTATCCTGGGTTTGTGCATTTCATTATATGTTTAGATCTACAATCCATTTTAGGATATTTTTAGAGGGTAAGACCTATGTTTTGGATACTAATAGCTTTAGCAATTTTTTTGTTGAAAAATTTTTACTCCTGAATTACCTTTGGTCTCCCTTTAAAGATGTATTGGCTACTATTTCATGTACATTTGTATTCTCTTAGGTGTGAGCTCTTATTTTCTTCCCTATGTCTTTATTCTTCCTCCAAAATCACACTGTTTTGAAAATTCTGAGAACTTCATATAAGAATAAACAATACTTACATAATTTTATTTTCTCATTTTCCCCTCTTGCTTCTACCATGTCTCTCGTGCCCTATTTAAAGCCACGACCTTTTCTATTTATTTTACACAAGCATATAAAATAATATAAAACAGAAAACTTACTGTGTCCTATTAGTGTTGCTCATATGTACCTGTGTTTAGGGCTTGCCAATCAGTATTGAACATATCTCCTGATTCTCCCTCTCTTGTCAATCATTGACTTCCTGTAGCTCTTCAACTTGGGGTGAGGTCTTGTGAAAGTTTTCTACTATACATGCTGGCAGGTCAACTGCTAGTGTCATTAAGAATGTCTTGTTTAGACAGCCATATTGTTGAGTATCATGGCTGTAACATACTTGTTTTGCAGCAGGAACCATGGACATTTGGCTCTTCAAATCTTACCATTTGTTGTGGTATGAATAGTTATGTACCCCACAGACTCATGTATTCAAACACATAAAGAGTGGCCCATAGGGAGGTATAGCCTTGTTGGAGTTGGTGTGTTCTTGTTGGAGGAAATGTGTCACTGTGTGGAGTGAGCATTGAAGTTTCCTGTGCTCAAGCTATGCACAGTGTGCCACACAATACTTTTCTGCTACCTGTGGATCAACATTTAGAACTTTCAGTTATTCCAGTACCATGTCTGCTTGCATGCCACCATGCTTCTTGCCATGATAATGATGAACTAAACCTCAGAAAGTGTAGACCAGATCCAATTAAACGGTTTTTAAATAAGAGTTGCTGTGGTCAAGGAGTCTCTTCACAACAATGGAAATCCTAACACACCACCCAATCTTCCACCATTTTACCTTATTTTTAAGTATAGAAGTTGTAATAGTAGATGTACCAGTTGATGCTGGGCATCCCACAGTTACTTATTTTCTGCATTTTGACCAGTTATGAATATCTTTTGTAGCCCACCAACCATGGCCTGCAATAAAAGGTTATTTGATGAGGGGTGAGACCTACATTTATATTTATAAGGACAAGAATTTAGAATTCAGCTAAAATTTATACTTGTCTATGAAAATGGTAGGAGATTCTCTATAACTCCTCCAGGTTGAGACTGTTGGTTAGATTTAGTTAGATGTGGGTTATATCCTATTAAGTCGGCCTTCAATTGAATCAGACAGCTGTTGGTTACCTGAACATAACAGTTCTACTATTGCACCATTAGGAAAATATTGCCTCTCTCATTATTTTGGTTCGTGGTCTTTACTGATAGATAGGACAATTGATTGTCATTTCTCCTTGATAGCTTACATAGCAACTTCCCATAACTTCTCACACAATGAGAACTATCCCTCAGGAAAAAGGCTTTCAGACCTTTGATTCCACCAAGTCCTGTGACCCAAGTATGTGGTGTCTTCAGTAATGGAGTCTTAGTTTCCAGTTCTAGGAGGGAACCACAATAGCCTAAATTGTTTTGGAGGGTTCTCTCAAACTTCCCTGACCGTTGCCTGGCACTAGAGTCTTTGATAAATCACCTGGACCCCCTGTGGTAATATTACTATCCTGCATGGTATAACTCCATTTAAACTACACACACACACACACACACACACACACACACCACACTTATAATATATGTGCGTTTTAAGTGGGATTATAAAATTATGTTTTCCTTTGGCCTTTTCTAGTATCTTTTGTGTTATTTATCTTCCCTGCTTCCCTCTCCCTCTGTATTACACTCTCTTCCCCTTCTCCATGTCAGTTGCCCACCCACCCCCAGCTTTCCTTCCTTCTTCCTTCAAAGCACCCATGTCCTATTCTCAAGAGCCCCTTCCCTAGCACCTTCATTTTTTCTATTTCCTTGTGTCCAGCCATTATTCCTGTTTATGTATTCAATTCTATGGATCTGAAGCTAGGCTTTCAAATAAGAAAGAACCTGTAGCATTTGTCTTTCTGGGTCTGGATAACATTACTCAGTATACTAATTTCCAATTCTTTCCACTTGCCTTCTGATTTCATTTTCCTTTACAGCTGAATAAAATATCATTGTGTAAATGTACCACATTTTCATTATCCATTTATTAACTGAAGGATATCTACATTGCTGTCAACCCTGTGCATGTATAAGAGGATGTGGAGTCCTTTGAGCACAAGTGGTATAGTATAGCAGGGTCACATGGTAGTTCTACTTTTAGCTTCTTGAGAATTCTTCACACTTATTTCCATAGTGGCTGCACCACTATGCACTATAGTAAAGGAGGGTTCCCATTTCCATGCATCCAAAGCAGCACTGTTGTGAGTTGATTTCTTGATCTTAGCCATTCTGACTGGGGTAAGATGTATTCTCAAAGCATTTTAATTTACATTTCTGTAATTGCTAAGAACAATAAACTCTTTAAGATACTTCCTTTCTCTGGGCACAGAATTTATTACGTGAATTATTCATTTAAGATATTTCTTAACCATTTTTATATCTTCCTTTGAGAATTTCTGCTCATATCATCTGTTCAGATCCATAGCTCATTCTTTGGACTGGTCATTTGTTTTCTTGCCTCTTTGTTTCCCATTTGTTTATATATTCTGGATGGTAATCCTCTACTGAATAACTGGAAAGAACTTCTCCCACTTTGTGAACTTACTCATTCAACTGATTATTTCCTTTTCTAAGGTCTCTTTTATCAATTTTTCACCTTAATCCCTGAATAGAGACCATTTAGAAAGTCCTTTCCTGTGTGTCTGTCTTCTAGGGTGCTGCTTAGGTTTTCTTCCAACAGTTTCTATGTTTCAGATTTCACCTTGCAGTATTTGGTACATCCAGTGGTGATTTTTGTCTAGGGTGATAATTTTTTTCCTTTATACATAAACATGCAATTTTTCAGGCACCATGTTAAAGATGTTATCATTTCTCCAGTGTGTCTTTTTTGAGTTCTTTGTCAAATATCAGGTAACTGTAATTATGTGCATTTATATTTGGGTCTTCTATTTTGTTCAATTTATCCATCAGTCCATTTTGTGAAGTAGTATGGAGGTTTTATTATTATAGCTCTGAATTATAACTTGAAGTCAGGTATAATAATCTCTTCAGCATTATTCATTTTTCCCTTCAGGATTTATTGGGCTAATCAGTGTCTTTTGTGCTTCCATGTGAATTTTGGAATGATATTTTGTACTTCTATGAATAATGTTATAAGAATTTTGGTTGGAAATCCATTGGAATTGTACATAGCTTTGGGTCAATTTCACATTGTTATTTCTAGATGCCTGTAAGCATGAGAGGTCCTTCCACCTTCTCATGTCTTTCTCAATTTCTTTCTTCAGAGACTTAAAGTTCTCATTGTAGAAGTCTCTCACCTCCTTGAGTAAGTTTATCCCTAGATGTTTTGTTTTATTTTAATGTTTCAAAACCACTGTGAGTACTAGCGCTTCCATGATCTTTCTTAGCATGTATGATATTGTTGTATAGGAAGGCTACCAGGTTTTGTAAATTGATTTGTAAGCTGCTTTGCTTAAAGCATTATTTCTATAAGTCTTCTGGTGGAATAATTTGATATTTCTTGTTTGTAATATATCATCTCCAATTATGTGTAATTGTATAATTTAACTTCTTTCATATCTGTATTCCTTTGATATTCTTCTCTTGTCTTATTGCTCTAGCTTGTACTTCAACTGCTATAAAAAGCATTGGAGATAATGGATAGCCCCATCCCATTTTGATTTTACCAAGATTGTTCTCATTTAGGAAGATGTTGGTTGTAGGATTATAATATATAGCCTTTATTTTGTTGAGTTACCAACAAAAATACAACCAAGTTGTATTTCTTAAAAGCCTTATCTGCATCTTTTGAGATTACCATGTAATTTTTATCTTCAAGTACATTTACATGATTTACTACATTTGTTAACTTATGTATGTTGCAAAAGTTCTGCTTGGGCAAGCTAAAACCATCTGGTGGTGGATATCTTTTTGATATGTAACTATATTAGGTTTGGAAGTACTTCATTGATAATTTTTACATCAATGACCACATGAGATATTGGCCTAGAGTTCTTTGTTTTTGTTGTGTCCTTACCAATCTTTAGTGTTGAAGTGGTACTGGTTTTATAAGAACTTGGAAGATGGGGCTAGAGAGATGGCTCAGCAGTTAAGAGCACTGTGTGCTCTTCCAAAGGTCTTGAGTTCAGTTCCCAGCAAACACATAGTGGCTCACAACCATCTGTAAGGAGATTAGATGCTCTCTTCTGGTGTGTCTGAAGATAGTGTCAGTGTACATCATATATAAAATACATAAAATAATACATTAAATAAATAAATCTTTTTAAAAAAAGAAAAAAAGAACTTGGAAGATGTCCTGTTTGAGAAGAAGGATTGGTTGAAGATTTTCTTTCCTGTGAATCCATCTGGGCCTGGACTATTTTTTTAAGAAGGCATCCCCCCAGTCTCCAGTTTCAATCTCTTTATTTATTATGGGTCTATTTAAGTTGTTGGCCCTTTTTGATATAACTTTGGTGGTTCAGTTGTATTTCAAATTTCATCCATTTCTTTAATCTTTTTCAACTTAGAGAATTATAGAAGTGTTCCCTAATGGTTTTCTGCATTTCTTTGGTGTGTGTTTTTTTGGTTTTTTTTTTTGGAATATTTTCTAATTTTTTTTTACTGTAGATCTCCTCATTTTCTTTTGGTTCTAAACACTTAGCAAGTAGTTGAATAGGAGTTCATTTTGATGCTGTCAACATAAACAGTGTCCTGTACTTTTTCTGCTTCATGTTTCTCTTAATCTTCACCCTCCCAGGATCAACAACAGAAGCCCAATGCGTCCAATGAGATGTCTCCTACTTGTGTGATCCTAACTGTCACCACTTCAGCGTAGTGAGAGTCCTGGTAGTTTTTGTTATTTAGATTTAGACCCATTACTTCTCACCATGTGCTCAGCCTTTCTGCCCCATGATCCATGCACATTAGGAACTGGTAAATGAAATATGGTCAAATTTGTGAATTCATTTTTGTATGCTGCTCCATTTCTAAGGACCTTGTCTTCTCAGATTCTGATGATTTGGCAGTCTGGTCCTCAGTTTGTAGCTTATCAGTGCTACAAGATGTCAGAATATGCTTTCCAGCCTCTCTGTCCCTTAGCAGCTACTTCTGTTCTTCCTCTTCCCACTCTCTGCTTGTCTCATAAGCAAGGTCATCTTAGCACAGAACCTGAGATAAACACCAGAGTAAAAGTAATTTATCTGGGGAAGACAGGGGACAGTGGTATGACATGGGGAGTCAGTCAATACAGAGAATAGAAAGTAGGCCAATCACTGTAGTAGCACCTGTAGCTGAACCATTCATATAGAAGCAAGGTGATACAAATGCACACCTCAGATTTATCGAGCTCAGCAGCTGTGGAATTTACAGTATTTTCATACCAATTCTCAGAACAAGCTTGGTAGTAAAACTTTTCTGGTGATCCTTCTTTCCCTCACCCTGGGTAGAACCTGATCTCACTAACAGCAACTGGCTAAGGTCCCATATCCCTACATTAGACACTTGGATACACTGACTGGCTACTAAAATTTTCTCCAAACAAACAGACCTAAAAGTTGAAGAAGAGCAAGCCTACATAGAAGGTCACATTCACCACAGTGAGCCTGCTTTCTTTCCAGAACTTTAGCCCCAAATCCTACCTATTTTAATACTTCACTGTACCCACAATACAGCCATAGCTGATATGCTATGATCTTAGCTATGATGTGAAACTTAGCATATTATTATCTGGAAACTAAATGGATTTTTGCTGAATGACTTATGAGTCTGGACACTAAAATATCGTTTTATTGATTTGTAATTTAGATGACTATTCAATTAGTTCTAATTAAATTTTGAAATTTTTGAGAGGTATGGATTCTTTAAAAACTCATAGGCTATTTAGTGTGTGCTCTTTTTTAGTGAAAAGGATTTCCCAGTTTCATTTTAAAATTTTTGTTTCTGTTTTACTTTCATTTTTATTTTCTTTTTAGAGAAGAGTTATTCTGTAGCTCTGACTGACCTGAAACTCACTATACAGCTCAGGCCTAGCTTGGAATTCATGGCAATCCCTCTGCTTCAGTCTCTCAAGCACTGGAAGTCCAGGTCTGAGGTGCTTACTGACTGTAATTTTTTTTTCAAATCTGTGATTATTAATGAGAAATTGAAGGAAAACTGCACCTCTTGCCCAGCAGATACTCACTGTGGGAGTTGCTTTGAAGACAAGATGCAATGTGCCAAGAGGATAGTCTGGCCTGTTCTGCACTGTTTACTTATACCTGCAAACTTCCGATGATCTTGGCTTTGATTCTAGCCCAAGGAAAAGCTACATTGTTGGAAGATCCTGGTGTGCAGCTTGCTCTGAGCTCAGTTTCCCTCTTAGGCACCAACATTGATGTCAGTTTTCACACATTTGCTGAAGCATCTGAGTGGCAGGTGTCAATGTTCATTTTTACCAAGAGTCCCCCAAATACTACGCTTAGCTTTCCTGCTGCTTCTGAGGAAGCATTCTTATGTTGAGTTCAGGGAACAGAGATGAAGCAAAGCGTAACTTGATGACCCAAGTATCACCAAGTGTTTCTGACTGCTCATGCTAACAATAACTCAAATCAGTCTAAGTATAGTCATTTCTTTATAAAACACATTCATGTAGATGGGATTTAATTTTTAAGATCAGAAAAAATTCCGATTCCCTCCCCTGCAGCGCTACTCTACTGAATTCTGTTGCAAAGAACAACCCCAAAGAAGGGAAAAGAGCTAGCTAGCATGAGTGATCCAAATAGCACTACAAGCAGAAGAGACATCATCAGCAGCAATAAGGTAGAAGTAACAACTGCTAAAGAGACGTCTAGCACGTGCAGGAGTTCTCTAGGACAAGTTGATCTAGCATCCCTGAGGATAGGATACACTTCCAGAGCAGCTTAACTAAGCAGAGTGGTTAATGAGCAGCTTTGAAGTGAAGTGGGTTATTTAGAGAAGAGTGTTTCCAGTGAGCAGAGAAGACAGAGCTTGCCCTGTACTGGATTTCTCTGCCTTTGAAACCTCATGTAGGCAGTGTGTCTTGAATCTTCAGACTTGCATATCAATTGTACAGCACCTAAGGACACAAGTATGACAGGTCTATCTATTGGGATGCCATTCAATCTAATTATACTTATAGCAGAAATAAAGCTCACAGAATTTTAACTGACAATGGTTGTGCTAAATGAGTCAAAATCTAATATTGGCTCTTGCTGCTAATGTTAAGTTGAAAGAAAAAAACCCATGTAGGATATTTTACAAACCTTCACACACATCCCCATAGTAACTTTATATTGATGCTGCACCATCCTGTACTTCTTGTGTCATCTATGCCCAGCAGCAATAGTACCAATCCTTACATCCTGGAGGGTCACAGTAGTTATATTCCTATAGCCTACATAGGCAAAATACAATACATTGTCTCCTATAGAAGGATATAGGGCCAGAGTTTCTGGTGACTACTCATGTGAATGAGATACCTAGCAAAGCCCTCTGCCACCTCTGTTCAGTACAAAGGAGGGTATTGGGTAGCTCTAACTTAGCTTCATTATTGGCACTTGATGATTAATGCTAACCTCCTGCAGTTTGACCTCTTTAAGACTCGGGGTGAGAAAGCCCATGGTCATGCCTGAACTAGATACTGAAGTCTTGAGACTGTGCTCTGTGCTTCGTTCATAGCTATGTGTGTCTGATACATCGTGATACTACTCACAGAGAGTGCTCCTTCTATGAGGAGTATGTACTCCTCACATACCATTGCACAGTGTGCATGTCTATGCTTTTTAGATTAGCTAAAAGAATCATGATTTTGACAATTTTTGCATCCTTTTTTCTTACTTCTTGCCCAACTGTAAATTCTGTGTTAAAAGTTTTAAAATAAGAGTTCTCTGTAGACCACACATTTAAGGTGCATCTAGAATGTCTCAAAAAACACACAGTGCTTGGAAGTTTCTACCTTGGGTCTTTTCATGATATCATCAGATCTGTGTCCTCTTAGAAAAGAATGTGTGGTAGAAACACAGAGAAGCTGAGGTTCTGTTGAACAGCCTGGGAGCCACTCCCTCCACTAAGAGCTTTGATAGGCACATAACTGTGATCACTGGAAGTCATGTAAACCCCATGATCCATAAGGTCACTGAACCTAAGGACACTTTCAGATCAAAGGAAGAACATCTGCATAATAGGGTAAAGTTGAATGGTAGGAACAGGAGAAAGGAGGGGTTGGGATTATCAGAGTCTGCTACAGTGCCCTTGATGAAAATGCTTAATGAAAGGGTGTGACATAGATTGGTGAATCTTGACAGTGTCTAAAAGGAAGGCATAATAAAGTTTCAGTGAGTGCCAGATCATCCAATGGGCAGGGACAGGGAGAAAAGCAGCTTAGGACCAGGTAGCCCAGTGGGGAGAGATAAGGAAAGCAACAACCTTAAGGGCTTGAAAGTCAGAGAAGGGAGGTGTGGGGTGGCTTACCAAACCCTGGAGTCAAGAGTTTCATAGTGTCAGCAGACAAACAAGAAGCTTCAGAAATGTTGCTTGGGCTATACCTGAACTTCAGTCTGCATTATGTTAAATAAAACTCTGTAATGGCCATGTAGTGGAAAACATGAAGTGAGAATAAAGAGCAGAGGAGTTAATAAAGGAAAAGAGTAAATCAGTTATCACACAGGGCCAAGAAGCATTGGCATTTGTAACATTCCTGGTAGAGACGACAGGAGATTGTGCAGTAGTCAGTTGACTCTAGAACTTGGGAGCTAAATTAACCCTGGAAGGAAATCACCTATCACTGTGTGAGTGAAAAAAAAAGTTCAAAAGCAGTATTCCTTGCCAGGCGGTGGTGGCGCACGCCTTTAATCCCAACACTTGGGAAGCAGAGGCAGGCGGATTTCTGAGTTCGAGGCCAGCCTGGTCTACAGAGTGAGTTCCAGGACAGCCTGGGCTATAAAGAGAAACCCTGTCTCGAAAAACCAAAAAAAAAAAAAAAAAAAAAGTTCAAAAGCAGTATTCCAAAGGACTAATCATGGCCGCTAAACCAGCTTGAGTGCATCAAAGTTACATCCCAATACATGCTTAGCAAGTATAGAGCTCTAGGTTCAAAGGAAAAGGAAAGAGGAGTTGGGGAGATGTTCCAGTTAGTCAAGTGCTGCTGCTTAAACATTAGGACTTCAGTTTGGGTCTCCAGCACCCATGGATTTTTTTTTTTAAAGAAAAACTGTGCATGATCATGTTTATGAACACCTTCAATCCTAGCTCTGTGGAAACAGGACAGGTCCCTGGAGTTCATTGAATAACAAGTCCACTCAGTTTATGAGCTAGGTGCAGAAAGAGAGACCCTTTTTCAAAGGATAAAGGATAGAACAATTGAGAAAGATGCCAGTTATCTTCTATTGGCTTTTGTAGACACATGTAGTTGAGTGTCAAATAGAAGCATGTGTGTGCCCAGGCACACATACACACACACATACATGTGTGCACACACTTTTAAAAACATAAATAATAGCCCGAAATAAATTACAAAGTTGATATTATAGTAAATCCATATATAATATTTACCATAGAGATATTATTACATTATACATTTGTATGTAATAAATTATAAACTCGGTATTTCTTCTCAAAATGAATGTAAATTCAACTCTGTAGATTTACCAAGGATCTTTGTAATTTAAAGATAAGAAAACTGATACTAGGAAACACAGAATTAAGACAAGACATCTGCAGAGGAAGAAATGACAAGCATTTCTTCCATGCTTCAGGTCCTGTCTCAGAGCTGAGATAGATAAAACTTCATGAGCTGAGTGACAGACAGTCTAAGAGCAAAGTGTCAGGAATACAGGGATACATGGCAAAGTGTCAGGGATAGATGCCCATGTCTGTTTCCAAACAGACAGGGCACTTTGGACTTACCGATGACTGTTGCTGTGACAACTGGCTGAGAATAGGGAACAGCAACACCACAGTGTCATCTCACAGCCACACAGAATTAACACCAGGTAAGCTAAATATGTAACAAGGAAAAATATACTATAAACCCTTAACACAACAGGAAGAGGAATAGATCTTGATAATAGTCATGGCAGAAGATGAGTTCATCCAACTGGAGATACAATTGTCCACATTGAAAGAGAGAAGACTGAGAAATTTGACTATCGGCCCAAAAATAATCACTCCTGGATGAAAAATGTAAAACTAGAAAATCCTCACAACCATTAGTGAGATAAATCAGTGAACACATAAAGATGCCCACATATGCACGGACTCAAGTGCACAGAATCTCCTTTTGTGCAAAAATGGACAAAGTAAATGAACTTTGATCTATAAATTAAAAGAATCCCAGGCACTTGTAAGTGCATTAAAGGTATCACATTTAACGTGGATAAAGACTGAATAGTAATATGTTGCTAGCTTATAAAAGTAATAATTCTGATAATACCAAGTGTGGAAATGAGGTAGAGACGGGAGAGCACAAGGCTGGCACTAGTAAGAGAGACCCCCTTAATAGTGGGTCACAGCAGGTGATAACAGGCGATGTAGGGCAGGTCGTAGATGCTTTGGAATGTAATCTGCAGATAGTAGCAAGTTTGAAAATGTATGCAGTCAGCGCTTCTATTCCTAGTCTAATTTTCACTTAGTAAGATGCATGTGTCAGGTACTTATTTCGGCAGTATTTAAAGGTGAAAATTAGAAATAAATGTAACAAAACTCTTACACAATTTGATTGTGTAAGGAAATGAATAAATTAAAAGGAAATGCATAAATGTACAAAATGATAAAAGACAAGGGGGTGGGTGATGGCTCAGTTAGTTAAGGCTTGCTTTGAGAAATAAAGAAATGACCACATAATTCATGGAAAAAACCAGTCTGCTCCTGAGTACCACCGTGAGACAGAAGCAAGCAGGTCTTTGGAGAGATAACCAGCAGTCTAGTGTTCTTCATGAGTTAGAATAAGAAGCCTTGTCTAAAACACACAAAACAAAATAAAAGAAAAGTAAAAAGATGGACAAAATCTGAGGAATAATTTCTAAGGCTTCTCTGACCTCCACATTCATGCATAAGTGCACCTGAACATGCAAAGTAAATATACACATAAAAATAAGTGGGAGTCTGACTGCCACATACGTGCATGTATGTGTACTAATACATGCACAAACATACATATACAAATAAACAAGTGGGGTCTGGACCTCTGTATGCATGTGTGCATATATGTACTAGGATATTCACGAACATACATATACAGACAAAATTTATAGGATCTGACTTCCATGTGCACACGTGCGCGCACGCGCGCACGCACACACACACACAAACACACACATATCTATGCACTAGCACATGCACAAACATACATATGCATACAAAAGTAAATAAATAGGCTCTAAACTTCCACATGTATGTGTTTATATGTGTACTAACGCTTGCATAGACATACATATATACAAACCAAATAAGTATGGTCTGAGCTCCACACATTTTTCTTCTTTCTCTCTCTCTCTCTCTCCCTCCCTCTCTCTCTCTCTCCATAAAAATATATATATATATATATATATATATAAATATATATATATATAATTGTTCTAATGTATTGATTTGAATATTTCACAAATTTCATCATTTGTTATTTTTTAATTAGCTGATTCATGGCAACAGCTTTTATATAAATACGGGTATTGTTGAAGCCAGGCAGAGGTGGTGCACACCTTTAATCCCAGCACTTGGGAGGCAGAGGCAGGTGGATTTCTGAGTTCGAGGCCAGCCTGGTCTACCAAGTGAGTTCCAGGACAGCCAGGACTATACAGAGAAACCCTGTCTTGAAAAACAAAATAAACAAACAAACAAACAAAAAAGGGGGGGTATTGTTGAGTAGTAAGTAACTTTGTAGTTTCTTTTGTCTTTCTTTTTTTCTTTCTTTCTTCTTTCTTAGTAGCTATTTGGTTGTTTTAGTTTTCATCTGTCTTAGTGATGAAGAATTAATTTGGCATCTCCTGTGAATATTGTTCTGGGTGCATCAGTCATTGCAAGTTGCTTTCCGCATTGAAAGTTGTGAAAATGTTTCCTTCTGCACCATATAAGTGTCTATGACTTGTCTAAATATAAAACTCTTGTTTATACTGCATGTACAATTCTGCTTAATGATAGACAGGTGGTATTTAAATATATTCTTACTTATTCTGAGAGAATGTCTAGTGATAATTTTGTTAACTTTGAAGCTCACCTTCCATTGCTGTTTATCGTTATCGTTTACAGAATAACATCTTGTTAGCATCACCAGGGGAATAAATTGAGAATCGAAACATACAAGAGATATTGTTCATTTCTAAGGTGTCTGTTTGTTTATTTTTAGACAACTGTTGATCTTAGAAAAAAGGAACACAATTATCCAAATTTTATGAAATCATTAAAGTAACAAACAGACTTAAGAACTCATATCACATAAAGAATGATATATGTACATTTTAGGTTAAACAAAATCCATAGTATGAAAGCCTGTATGGTCACAATTAACTTCCTCAGACAAGCAGCATAACAGGACATGGATATAAGTATTTAAGTTTCGGAGTTTCAGAGAGAAACCTGACATTCTGAGAGGACTAGAGCCAGTCTCACCACTCAGAGCTCACTCCAGTACTGCTCCCCTCCTGATACTTCAGTGTCTTCAGTGTGTGCCAATAAAGCCATGGCTAGCTCTTCATGCAGTGGGGTGAGATGCTGTGTGGAGAAAGATGATTGAAGTGCTGGAAATGCATGACCTACTTGATAAATGCTAATTCTTAATCCCATAAATAATTTTAAGTGGCTAAGACAGATATTTACTTGTCTGTAAAAGGTTCTTACAAATCACTAAACAGAAATATATATGTGTCCCAGAAACCTGAGCAAATGAATTGCCAATAACGAATGAGAAAAAAGTCAAATATGAGGAGCATATGGATGTTGTAAAATCAATATGTGGCACTAAATAAATAAATATTAAAATATAATAATGAAGATTCTCGGCCCTTGGCGACCTCCGGGGATCCGAGTTTGCAGACTATGTGTGCATATCTAGCCACCTCAGGTGTTTGAACCATGACTCTTTTACTCCTTCTGGCTGTCCTCTGCTTGGGAACAGCCTTAGCTACTCTAAAATTTGATCAAACGTTTAATGTACAGTGGCACCAGTGGAAGTCCACGCAAAGACGACTGTATAGCGTGAATGAGGAAGAGTGGAGGAGAGCGACGTGGGAGAACGTGAGAACGATCCAGCTACACAACGAGTAATACAGCAATGGGAAGCACGGCTTTACCATGGAGATGAACGCCTTTGGTGACATGATCAATGAGGAATCCAGGCAGGTGGTGAATGGCTATCAGCACCAGAAGCACAAGAAGGGAGGATATTTCAGGAACCTATGATGCTTTAGATTCCCAATACTGTAGACTGGAAAGAAAAGGATTGTGTGATTCCTGTGAAGAATCGGGGCCAGTGTGGTTCTTGTTGGGCGTTTAGCACATCGGGTTGCCTAGAAGGACAGATGTGCCTTAAGACTGGCAAACTGGTCTCATTGGGTGAGAACAGAACCTTGTGGACTGTTGTCACCCTAAAGGCAATCAGGGCTGTAATGGAGGCCTGATGGATTTTTCCTTTCCATTACATTAAGGAAAATGGAGGTCTGGATTCAGAGGACACTAATCCCTATGAAGCGAAGGATGGATCTTGTAAATACAGAGCTGAGTATGCTGTGGCCAATGACATAGGTTTCATGGATATCCCTCAGCAAGAGAAAGCCCTCATGAAGGCTGTGGTGACTGTGGGGGCTTATTTCCATTGCCATGGATGCAAGCCATTCATCTCTCCAGTTCTATAGTTCAGTCCTCTACAGTGAACCCAACTGTAGCAGCAAGGACCTCCACCATGGGGTTCTCTGGTTGTTGGCTATGGATTTGAAGGAACAGATCCAAATAAGAATAAATATTGGCTTATCAAGAACAGCTGGGATCATGAATGGTGTATGAATGGCTACATCAAAATAGCCAGACAGAGACCACCACTGTGGACTTGCCATTGTGGCCAGCTATCCTATGGCGAATTGATAGACAGTAGTAAAAAGGACTTATGGATACTATATCCAAAATAACTCATCTTAAAACTTACCAAACCCTTACTAGGTAAGACCATGATACTTGAATCATTGAGGATTCAAGTCATGATTTGAATTCTGTTGACATTTTTACATGGATTAAATGTTACCACTACTTAAAACTCCTGTTATAAACAGCTTTATAATATTGAACACTTAATGCTTAATTTTGACTATAGAATATTTGTTTTATAAAGGTTGTATAAAACTTCCTTTACTTTTTAAAAATAAATTTTATCTCAGTGTGTGTATAAAAAATAAAAATATATATAATAATGAAAAGCAAGTTAAAATTATAATTGGTAGAATATGGTGGTACATGCCTACCTGCAATTTCAGGACCTAGGCAATAGAGGCAAAAGTTTATATGTTTAAAGCCAGCTTTGGACTCATAGTGAGACTCTACTTCAACAAAGTAAAACCAAGCTAAAACAAATAAAATTGCAATGGAATCCTATTTCAATATGTACTCATTAAAAAAAAAAAAGCTGTCTTCTTTGGGCCAGTGTGAGCAAACACACACAAACTTACTGTTTGTGTGTAAAAGATGCTGTCAACTTCTTCCTAAAGCTCTCTTATGGAACCCTCAGAAAGAGGCATGCCTTTAGTACTTGAACTCCCAATCCAATTTCAGAACTTCATTCTTAGGAAACAAGTACACAAGGGAAAAGTGCTTTAGCACTGATGATATCAGGGTGGTACCCATCCCTTAAGCCAGCATGCAGTAGGGCTGCAAGGTTGAGGCTAGCCAGGGCCACACAGGAAGCTTTGTCTTAATATACAACCATCCATCTCTGTGTGGTTGTTGTAGGAAAAAAATGAATTAGTTATATAGCCAGTTATAAGAGGTTACTGAAGTAAATTATTATATATAAACTGCTATATAAAAATCAATAATGATTTTGAGGTGTGTTAATTTTTGGTAATTGGTATTATTTATTTTGCTACGAGACAAGCTATGAAATCCTTATATTACCAATTCCCCTATAACATACCATTTTATTAAGAGTAGTTTTACCAGGCTATGTAGGAAGATCTGGAATTGAAGATCATCTTCAAGTATATAACATGTGTTAAGACAGTCTGGACTACCTAAAACCATGTCTAAAAATAAATGTCACAGAATAAGAGAATAGATTTTATGAGCGTGTACATTGTAAATAATAATAACAGTAATAAAAGTACTGCTTTATGTTAAAAACGAGGATCTAGCTACAGTGAACTTATTATTTCTATAATTTAAAACAGAGTAAATAAGAGAAAGCATTCAGGAGCAATATAAGCATTGCTAATATTTGGGCTTGGTATATAATATTTTGTATTATATTTATTGCTTTTCTATTATAACAAATAATATGTTATTTGAAGTCTGATCATATTTAGCTCACTGGGCTACAAAACTAGAAATACTGCAATAATACTAAATAATCAGGTTAGCATAGAATATATTTGAAGGTTCATTTTTGTTATTACACCCCAATACATAATGGTAGCTCTCCATGAGTCAATATTTCATATTACAAAACATGAGAGGCTGAAGAAATGACCCAGAGAATAATACACTTGCTTATTGGATGGTAAGGACCAGAGTTTGTATCTCTGGCACCTATGTAAAAATCAGGCAGGTATACTCTCCATGATTCAAGTGTGTGAGAGGCAGAGACAGCAGATCCTTCATTGTTGGCTTGCTAAACTAGCTGAATGGTGAGGGCTGGGCTCTTCAAGGGACCCTTCTTCAGTTAATAAACTAGAGAATGACTAAGGGAGATAACCTAAGTTAACTTTTGGCCTCCACATATATACATACATTTACACATGTACAAGTACATTTATACACATGTATAAATACACAGTTCACATAGTTGTGTAAACACACACATACACTTCACAGATTTTATTTTGTGTTTGTGTGTGTTCATTGGATACTCATGTTAAGGGTAAATGACGAACCAAGCACACGTGTGCATGTGCTTGTAAAGGCTAGATCTTGGATGCCTTTCTCTCTCTCTCTCTCTCTCTCTCTCTCTCTCTCTCTCTCTCTTTCATTCTTTGCTTATTTAATTATCTATTTATCTGTCTGTCTGTCTATCTATATCTATCTATCTATCTATCTATTTTATCTATTTATAATTTGTTTATTTTGATTCTTGTTGAGAAAGGGACTCTCCCTTGTCTGGAAGTCGCTGGGTAGGCTAGGCTGGCTGCCTTAGGTAAGCTCTAGGGATACACCTGTCTCTCTTTCCCGGAACTAGGTTTATACTTGCACAGCACTATGCTTAACTTGCTTTTTAAACATAGGTAAGGGGAATGAAACTCAAGTCTTTGGACTTGAACAGCAAGCACTTTACTGACTGAGCTGTTTTCCCTGGCCTTATATTAAAATTTTAATTATGAACTCAACCTGAGTTTACATTAAGATACAAAATGTATGCAAGCTATTTTAAGAGTGTATAGCCATTTTACAGATTGATTTTAATTAAGTAATATACTGATTATGATTTTTGGCGATGAAGTATAAAGGAACTGGAAAGGTATTGCTGCTTTGTCCACCAACAAAAAGCTGAACATTCTATATTAGCAGCTCTGTGGAGGCTATCAAACTCTTGTTGCCACAGAGAAAACCACTTCTGTAAGTCTGAAATGATGAGTTCAGAGAATGTGGAGGTTTGCTTGGTTGGGCTAATGCTACAAGTGTCCTGAACTTTCTGGGGCAACAGGGGTGCCACTATCTGTATCTTCCAGAATATGAAGCTCGGGGACCTCCACCCGGGGGAACCCAATAACTCAACTCTGCTGCAGAAAACAATTTGAGGCCAGATCAGGAAGCAGCAGAATTGTGTTATTACCCAAAGATAGAGGATAATACTGCATGCTTTAAATATAAGGGTGTGACGAACTGGGATGAGATGGCAAGTGTTTTAATGGTCACTTTGTGATTTCTAGCCTTTGACATTATGCTGCTCATAGAATTCAATGCTTTATCATTACCTAGACTGAAGTATAAACATGAGTGGGTTTATTTACTTTTCTTATATCATGAATTTTCTTTCATGAATACAAATTTCAGGTGTGTGTGTGAGTGTGCGTGTGTGTGCGTGCGTGTGTGAATGCGTGCGTGTGTGTGTGTGTGTTAAGATGTGTGGGTTTAAGGATAAGTGAGGAGAGCTGGGGATGGGTCTACTGAAACGTCAAATACCCTTCTGGCCCCAAGCAAGAACAGGTTATGGCAATGTGGCTTAGAGAAGGGAGTACTGTCTTTGCAGAGCATCTTGACTGTCTTAGTTCTGATGAGATTCTTGATTCTCAGCTGCAGGAGATGCCAACAGAGTCCTAGAGCAAAGGGCTTCTTTCCCTTCACAGATTCCCTTCTTTTTGCCTGGCATCTGAGCTAGAAACTCTTGGAACATTTCTCTCCTGTTTGAAAGAACTGCCTGGGGACTAGCTTGAGGGGGAAAGAATCCTCAGGCATTCAGTCTTGGAAGATGGCCCGAGTGTTTCTGGATTTCCCTTTGGAAATGCCACATGGTCCTCAAAGGGAAGGTCTGAAGAGTCCCTGGTGGTTTAAGTAGAAAAAAGGGGGAAATTGCCTATGATGACATAGGAGCCTGGAGCCTGGAGCTTTCTGTTTACAAAGATTATTCCCCCAAAGAAATATTTTTGGCAGGAGACTAGGGAGAGCTCCACTATGTGTACCTCGCAGTGAAGAGTTAAAACAAAACAACAACCAGAACAAACACCACCACCAACAACAACAACAACAAAGCACTTTGGAAAAAAACAATTGTGATGATTATTTAACTGGAACCAAAGCCACATGCCAGACTCTGGCTTTCCAATGTGTCAGATCTGACCACTCACTCCGAAGGAAGCAGAAGAAGATCAGAGTGAAAGGTAGGAAAAGTGCTTCAATGCAAAAAATTCTGTTGAGTAGATGGAAAGTCAACACTTCATCCTCTCTTTAGGGTCTGGGATGATCTTCCAGTATGAACAGAGGAGGAGCTGGGCCCAGTTGAGAACTGTGCATTCTGAAGCAGTATTGGTATTTCAGTTCTGGCTCCTTCCTGTGGTCTCTAAGCTGTGTGAGAAGACTTAATCACTTGAGGAATAATTCAAGTACCTTGAGATGATTGTTGTTGCTAGGGGTAATCTATCTTGAAGGCCCTGCTGTTCCTACATTTCACAGTAGCAGCAGATTTAGGACATTGGCTAGAGCCATCCAGGAACATTTTGGGAGACTAGAAGACATTGTAAAAGCTGGAATTAAGACAATTCAGTTTCTCTTCTTCGTACCTTTAAGATTGGCTAAGCATTAAGATTTCCAAGTTTTTTGACAGATACTCACTTAAGGAGTAAGTTCATTTGCCTGAAGCTACTAGGCTACCTAGTCAAGACACTTCAGGGCAATATCTCTACTACCTAGCTCTGAGATTAAAAGTAAGCACTTCCACCTTTGAGTTTGTGCTTTGTTTTATTTAACTTGGTTTCTGGAGATCAAACTTAATTCCTCACGTTTGCAAGACAAGTGCTTCACTAACTCAACTATTTCCCCAGCTCAATAATTTCCTTCTGTAAATGAAGTGTAAGGTGGTTAAGCGGTACATTGCTCAGAGTGGGGGCAGAGGAGTGCTAATGTTGCTAAATTTTTAACATGTTGTAGTCCTAATCAAGGAGTGCTAGGGAAACTGAATGTTCACATGTAGAAATAACTTCATGAATGCAGAGCTAAACAGGTGATTGGCTCACCACTATGCAGACAGGCACACACAAAATGAAGACAGAGGATGTGAAAAGAGTGAATGTTCATATGTAGAGGAATGAAATTAGACCCATATACAATATCCTGTACACACCCAAAAAGCTCCAAATAGATTAGAATTCTAAAGCTTTAAAACACACCTATATCTACAAGATATATGTGTAGGAAAGTTTTCCGTGAATGAGATTCCATTCATTCAGGAATTAAGGCCAATAGTTGACAAATGTGACACCATAAAATTAAAATGAACTGGACAGCTAAGAAAACGATAGGAAGAAGAAGAAACCTACGGGGTGGGAGAGAAGTGCTGTCAGGCATACATTCAGGGAAGAAATAATAATATAATAATAATGCACTAACCAATAAAAAATTGCCTAAGGATCTGAACTAAGGCTTCTCACAAGAAGAAATAAAGCTGACTAATTGCATCTTCGAGTGCTCAACATACTTAGCAACTAGAGAAAGAGAAATTAAGACTACCTTGATAGTTTGCCTTTCTTAGCCAAAATGACTAAGGTTAAGACTCTTCTGACAACAAATGCTGAAGGGGCTGCAGAGAAAGAGGACCCCTTATTCACTGTTGCTGGTATTGCATACTGGTGCAAATACTATGGAAATTTGTGTGGAGAGTTCTCAAAACACTAAAAGTAGATCTACCACAGGGCTCAGCTATACCACTACTTGGCATATGCTCAAAAGCCTCAGTATTCCACTACCGATATGCTTGCTTGGTCACTGGTTCATTGTTGCTCTATTCATCATACCTAGGATAAGGAAACAGCCTTGGTGTCTATCAACTTATGAGTGGATAAGGGAAATGTGAGGCACCTGCACAATGGAATTCTTCTAACCTGTAAAAGAAAAGTGAAATGTTCAGGTAACCAATGAAACTGGAAAGTGTTACAACTGAGGTAACTTGAACCAGAAACACAATGCTACATGTTCTTTCTTATTTGTGCCCCCTAGCTCCAAATCCTTAGACTTCAGTCCAAAACCTGAAATAATCACAGAAAACATGAAAATAGACTCTATGAGGGGAACAGAGCTTTAGAGAGGAGCATAATAGAACACAGTTGCTATTAGAAGGGAAAGAGGTGAAATTAAGTGGGACTTAGCTGAGGAGGGAAGATGGTAACACAGAAGTAAGGGAAGAAGAAAAAGAATAACACTAAGGATATTTGAGTAAGCCATAGTGAAACACTATTTTACAATCTTTCTGAAAATACGTTATATCTGATGCAAACAATAATATCTTTTAAGTGAAATTACATCATAATGAAGTGATAATGCCCCTTCTAACAATACCATAGCCTATCTATCAAAAACCTCTAGAACCAAGGAAGGGAATTCTCCATCCAAGTTGTTGGCCAGGTGTGTCCCAGAGACCACCAAATCAATATAGGGTATTGCCATTGCTGTTGGTTGCCTTCCAGAACTTGAAAGTAATACCATATTGCTGAAAACATCACATATTTCAAACATAAAACATAGAGGAATAAAGCCAGCAGCAACATGAAAGCCTGTTCTTTGATTACTAGCTCTCATAGTATCATAAGGTGCCATGCAAGCTGCCAAAGGGGAAAAATAATCAGTAGTCGTAGCCAACTGTATAAAGCCCATAAGCCACAACAATGACTAACATGGCAAACTATCCTCAAGGATGCAATAGTGGCACTTTTATCTTGGGGCTAACCAACAGCTATCTAACTGAATTGAAGGCCAACTAAATAAGAGGGAATACATTGCTGGTACAGTAAACTTTGCCATCTCTCCATGTCTAGAGAGATCATAACTCTTGAGGAGAAATTCCTATTTCCCTAAACCAATATAATATCTAACTGTATTCTGAATATTTTTCCTATACCCACAGATAAATATATCTCTTACTCATCATTAAAGAAGCTTCTTTCTGATAAAAGCTAATGCAGAGATCCACAACTGTTCAATTGTATTTATATATGTGTGAATTTAATATGTATATTCATATATATGAATTATATATTTTTATATATTTATATATGAATTAAACACAATAATTAATTAAATATACACACATATCTCAAAAGCAAATGTTTTTGTTGTTCCTGTTTATCTTCTAGCAAAATCAGTTTCTAAGTAAATGCTCTAACTATAGGATCTGTCTGTAATAAAATAATCTATAGAGGCATTATCAATGAACTTATTAATAATGTGCAAAAGCCTAGTCTTTTGCCAAAAATTCTTTATTCAATTTACTGAAGGATGAAGCAAGGGAGTAGGAGTAAGGAAGAAAGAGAATAGGAAGAGATGAAACCTATGGGTCTGAATCTTGCCACAGTTCTCTTAGAGAGTGTTGACCATAGAAGACTTACACCTTTGCCTAAAGAATCTGGACCAACATTTTGGGAAACACTGATGATTGCTAAGTTCTTACACTTAGGATACAAGTCCTAATCATGGAAAAATCATGCCTTTAGTTCCATGAAGAACGTGGAATACACACCAGTTCAGCAGCTCATGAGAGTACTTACTAGTGTTGGTAATGTCACAGAAAAGCATATAGTTCATGTATTTAACTATTAAATTTTAATTAAGCACAAGAATCAATTAAAGACCATAATGGTGGAGATCTTTGTCAATCTGGGCAGACATGTACTCTCTGCTCTCTGCATTAATGGTTGAACTTGGGACCTCAGATTTGTTAGTCAAATGCTCTACCTTAGAGCTACGCCCCAATCTTGGCAGAACTGTCCTTGTTCTCCAGTCAGAATCAGACTTATTAAAAATACTATTACTTATACTGTGGAAACTATTGTTTCATAGATCATGAAACATAACAGCCTTCTGTTAATATTTCCAACAAAGAAGCAATTCAGGTTTTTGTTACACCATCTTAGTTGAATGTAAAATATAACTTACATTGTAACAATGATGACATAAATGATATATATTTTTTCACTATACTATGGGCATGGTGTCTCAGACTAAATACTCACAGAGTCAAGAATAAGTAAAGCCAGGCCACACTCAGACTGCCCACGGAGATAGGCAGGTTCAGTAGATAGATTTTTGATAAAGTAGTAACCGTTTTTGTAAAATGGTAATTGTAACTACAAAGTTTAGGTCTTAGGCATATAAGGTCATTCACTATAATAATAATTTCAGGGACTGGTGAGATAGATCACTAGGCAAAATGTTTCTTATAAAAGCATGAATGCCTGAGTTTCTTGGGGGTACTACAGTACACATATGTGACAACCAACTTTAAGAAGGTAAAAGGCAGATCCTGGATACTCACTGGCTAGCCTATGGTGGACAGTAATCTCCAGGTTCACTGAGAGACTTTAAAACTAAGGTGGAGTGAAATAGTGAAAGACAATCAACATTTACTTCTGGCCTCTGTGTGTATCTGAACATGGACAACTACACATACACACACACACACACACCACATATATCACACAACTAAAAAAAATCAAATAAAATATTCTGAATAATTGACAATGTTCATAATACTGAGATGAAGAAAAGCCAGTATAAATGACAACAAATGACCAAGTGAGGTTTCAAAATAGAAAAATAGTCTGCTAAAGTGAAAATTTCTGTGGTTACATTAAAATTCAGAATCTAAATATATGAAGATAGTGCTGTTGTCCTGGAGATTAAACCTAGAAAATCACTCCAAATACAGTACAGAGAGAAAATGAAATGAAACCATGGCAGTTTTATAGCCAATATAACTATAAAATTATAAATGTAAATTCTTATATCCAGGATAAGATTCCAAAAGAGACCCAAGAACCAAAAGGTTGACATAAATGGTATTTTTTTTATGCCATACGATAGGCATGCTATCTCAGACTAAATACTCATGGAAACAAGAACAAATAAAGTCAGGCCACACTCAGACTGTCCACAGGAGACAAGCAGAACACCATGTCAAAGGAAAATCTGTTTTGAAACTTAAAGTCAGTTTTGCTATTTTGTGACATGAAAAGAAATTCTATCTAGCAGATATCCTATGTGAGATCTGGCTTCAGAATAAATAGTCCTACTCACACCATGTTGTAAGATACAAGAACGTCATTCCTGCCGTGTAAGGCCCTGTGAATTCAGGTATGTTAAGTACAATTCACAAGCTCACTCAGGCAACACATGGTAGTGAGAAGACAGCATAACATTTTCACTGCATGTAATATACCTTGATAGGCATTGGTATTTAAATGGATGGTTTTTTGTCAGGGTGTATGCTTTTTTGCCTCAGAAGAGGAATTCTCACAATTTACGTCTCTTGGCTTGAATGATCTTGCTGCACTTCAGTGATCTAGCTTGAGTACATGCTTCTTGCTTCATCGCTGTTCTTTCTTTGCTTCATGTATTTGGCATTGGGTACATGACCACTCTTTCATCTCCATCACTGCTGACTTAGAAGTCACACTTGTGCTTGTCTCTAGTAAAGGGACCACATATGCCAAAAAGAATTTTACCAATTATTAAATAAATAAATATCAAGACTGTTGAATACTTAGCCTTTGAATGTATGCCCCTCCAAAAGAAGGATTTCTCTGTTTTGTTCCTAGTCTCAGTCACTATGATCCCGGTGACTATGATTTTCGATTCTGCTACTACATAACATAAAATCAGAAAGTATTGACTACTTCATACTTATAAAAATATTCCATATTATATGTTTGTATTTTCAAAAACCTTCATTTTATTTGTGAATTCATGGATCTAGTGAAAATTCTAATTAAGTATTAAATTCTTGCTTTAGGTGAAATTGTTACCTTATTAATTTTTTTTTAAAGATTTATTTATTTATTTTATTTATGAGTACACTGTCGCTGTCTTCGGACACACCAGAATAGGGCATCCAATCTCGTTACGGATGGTTGTGAGCCACCATGTGGTTGCTGGGATTTGAACTCAGGACCTCTGGAAGAGCAGTCAGTGCTCTTAACCGCTGAGCCATCTCTCCAGCCCTGTTACCTTATTAATTGTTGTTAAACATTTCCCAGGACCATTACTTCTCTGATGCCAAGTCATAATTTCAATTTCTCTTAGTTCCCTGACCCAGTACTTCTAATCAGTGTGCAAACCTCCTAGAGTCTTAATTCACACATTGTTACTTACTTTTCTGTATAGACTTTATATCCCACCACTTTGCAGGAAGCATTTACTGGGTCCAAGACTATCCTGCAGTCTATGGATTTTTTTAAGTAAAGGATTGTGTCTTCTGCAAATGAGGGTTATTTCACTTTCTTGTTTCCTATTTATTTGCCTTTCGCTTTGTTCTCTTGTCTTATTGGTTCAGCTAAGATTATGGACACTGTACTGAATGAGCACAGAGTGTGAGGTTTTTTTCTCATTACATATTTTAGAGAAATAGTACCTATAATTTAATTTCTCCACTTATATATAATTTCTCCAATATAATGATAGCCATAGATTTGCTATGTTCTGTTCAGTTATGTTGCCTCTGTCCCTAGTTTATTTAGGGAACATGTGGGGCTGTTGAACTTTATCAGTAGCCTTTGTGCATTAATTTAGATCATTGTAAATTACATCCTTAAATATATGTCTGTGCTGAATTCCACGTGTTGATTTCCATATGTTGCCCCAAAATTTCCACTTTTGGCAAGAAACCAATTTGGTCATGGAATATGGTCTTCTTGTGTTGTTGAATTCTCCTTGCCAGGAAATGTCTACATCTATATTCATCAATGAAATTGGTTCATGGTTTCTTTTTAGTTCTCATGTGCTTCTCGGGGAAATGCTGGATTTATGGGATGAGTACAGCAAGCAGTGTTTCTTTCCTCTCTGTTTCATGGAACAGTATTAGCAGCATTGGCCTTTTTTTTTCCAGTTTATAGACTCTGACATTTGATGCATGTGCTCCTAGCTTTTTGTTGTTGAGCGTTTAAGATTACAGCTTTAATCTTGGTTATCAGACATATGGTTTTTTTTAATATATTCTTGTTTTATTTTTGGCAGGTCATATGTGTATAGAAATTTATCCATCTCATGTATATTTTCCAGTTATTTTGGTATATATGACTTTAAAATATCCCTAATGTTTCTATGGATTATATTAGAATCTATAAAAAAACTTCCTCCTTTTCTTTTTTTTTTATTGGATATTTTATTTACATTTCATATGTTATCCCCTTACCCCATCCCCCACCCACCCGGGAACCCTCCATCCCCTTACCCCTCCTCCTTCTTCTCCGTGGATGTAACCCCCACCTACCCCCCCACTCCCACTTCCCCACCCTCAAAATTCCCACCCCCTGGGGCGTCCATCCTTCATGAGGTCAAGGATCTCATCTTTCACCTGTGCCCGGCAGGGCCCTCCACTCTTACATATTCAGCTGAAGCCCTGGATCCCTCCATAAGTGCTCCCAGGCTGGTGGTTAGGACCCTGGGAGCTGTGGTTGGTTGGTATTGTTGCTCTCCTCATGGTGCCACAAACCCTTTCAGCTCCTTCAGTCCTCACTCTAACTCCTCCATTGAGAACCTCATGATCAGTTCAATGGCTAGTTGTGAGCATCTGCCTCTGAATATGTCAGACTCTTGAAGGCCTCTGAGGAGACATCCATATCAGGCCCTTATCGGCATGCACTTCCTGACTTCCACATCAGCATCTACCTTTGGTGACTGCACATGGGATGGATACTCAGGTGGAAAGGTCTTCAAATGGCCCCTCCTTCAGTTTCTGTCCCTCAATTTGTCTCCATATTTGCTCCCTTGAGTATTTTGTTGCTCCTTCTAAGAAGAACTGAATCACCCCCACTTGGTCTTCCTTTTTTATGAGCTTCATCAATCCCTTATTTGATTAATCTGGGTCTTTAATTTGGTTAGTTTGCTTACAGGTTTTTCAATCAATACTTTTTTAAATTTGATTCTCTGTATCAAACCTTTTATCTTTATGTCACTAATCTTTGATACAATTTTTGTCATTTCCATAATGTTTGATTTCTTTTTCCTAGAACCATGAAGTGATCACTAGGTATTGGGTGGAGATTTTGATTTTTTAAAACTATAAACATCTACACTATAAATTTAACTGCCTTTAAAGTGGATCCAAAATGTTTTGAAATGTTGTGCTTGTACTTTTCATTTGATTCCAACAATTTATCCCCTAATAATTGGTGGTTCAAATAAGAATGACCTCCATAGGATCATATATAAGAATACTTGGTCTCCACTTATTCGAACTGTTTAGGAAGAATTAGAAGGTATGGTCTAGTTGGAAGAGGTATGTCATTGGGGCGTGGTCTTTGAGATTTCAAAAGCTTCTCTCTCTGTCTCTCTCTGTCTCTCTCTCTCTCTCTCTCTCTCTCTCTCTCTCTCTCTCTCTCTCTCTCTCTCTCATTGTGATTTAGGCTTTTAGGCTTGTGGATCAAATATAAGCTTTCAGTTACTACTCTGCTCCAGCATCATGGCTCCCTATCTGTCGTCATTCTCTTGGCTATGATGGTCATGAAATTGTAAGGAAGTTCTCAATTAATTGCTTTCCTATATGAGTTGCATGTCTCTTCACAGCAATAGAAAAGTAACTAATACAACAACCTACTGATTCATCCAGAGCATATTGTTCAGTTTTTGTAGTTTCTCTTGCTATCGATTTGTCATTTTCTTCTATTTTTTAGTTGAAGTCATCAACTTTATTGGATAATAGGATAATGATATCAGGCTGCATTTAACTTTGGTTGGCTTGGTAGAATATTTTTCATTCTTAGACTCTCAATCTGTGGGTGCCTTTAACGGTGGGGTGTGTTTTGCAGGGACAATAGCAATTAGATTAAAAGAAATTTCCTGTCACTTGGTCTTCATATCTTTATTGGTGAGTTGACACCATTTACAATTAAGATTTTCATTAAGGTTTTTTTTTCCCATTCTTGTTATTTTGAGATGTTTTTCTAGTACAGTGATTGTTTTTCTGTTTCTCACCTGGGCTTTGCTGGTTTAGCACCTGGTTTTTCCTGGACTGTGTGGATTGCAGATTTCAGTAGATGCCTTCCTGGTTTCCTTTCTTCCCATAGTTGTCTCCTGAAATTCATCTATTTCTCTTCTGTCATAGTTAAGACTGGTTTTTTTTCCTCCTTTGTATACAGTATTTCTTTAAACACAGCCAGTGCTAACTGGATGATCATTAGTTGTCTTAGTTTATGCTTATCTTAAAGTACCATTTTCTCTATATCAACCTTAAATGATGGATAAAGCCATCTTTGTTGAGAACGATTTACTTTGAGGGTTTGAAAGATGTTCCATATTTTCTTTGCTTTTAAGGTTACCAGCAAGGGATATGTTATTCTGTGTTTCTGTTTTTATATGTAACTTGAAATTTTTCTTACAGCTTTTAATGTAGTACTTTTTATATCTACTTGTCTGTGTATATGCAGGTACATTCTTGGAGAACAGAGGTTAACATAAAATTCAGTTCTCTCTATTATGTGATTCTAGGGATCACATACTTTAAGCATCAGGAATAGAAGGATTAGAAGTAAATGTCATCATCTTTCCTTTTAATTTATAGTATTGTTTCTGGTTTTTTGTTTTGTTTTATGTCTGGACTATAATGTATCACTGGTAGATTCTTCATGTATACTTGGGGTTCTGCATGCCACTTATGTTTCAAGACTCTTTTTCTAGATTTAGAAAGTTTTCTGCTACTATGTCATCGAATAGATTCTCGTTGCCTTTTCCTACATTGCTCCTTGGTTGACTTTCTTGATCATATCCAAGAGTTCTTGGATGTTATAGTTATGAAGTATTCTTTCCCTCTCGATGCTTGACTGGCATAGTGTCCTTCATCCTTGTGTTTTTCTTCTACTTGATCAACCTTATTAGTGACACTTCTCATGATTTTAATTGGTTCATTAAACTTTTCATTCTTAACATTCATCTTCCTCCCTCTTCTTGTTTTTAAAATATTGATTGCCTTCCTGAATTTCTCTTCCATGTTGTAATTTAATTGATATCACTTAATTTTTCATGTACTTTGCTGACTTTTGTACATTGTTGACTTTCTCCTCGTGATCCTGAGTTAACTTCATTCATTTTGTTGTATTTTTTTTCAGGTTACTGATTTTTTCCTTTTTTTCCCCAGAAAAACCTTTGAAATATTCCTCTGTTGTTTTATGTATTACAGCATGTGTGAGTTTCATAGTTGAGGAGTTATCATGAGGACTCACGTCGCCTTGATTTTTCATGCCTCATATGTTTTCGTTGCTGTAATTTGGCCATTTATTGTTCTATTTGTATCTTCCTTGGAGTGATAAGGGTGTATTACTATTGAGTAGCCTGTTCTTGAATGATCAATCCCTAGTACAACTCAGTGAGGAGACAACAAATCTGTTTTTCCATGAGTGTTGCCTTGTCTCCTGAAGTCCTACCTGAAGGGTGGAGAGCCCATTAAATTGCCCTGGACACTTGAAAAGACATTTGAAAGCTTGAACTTCTATCATCAAGGCATGAATGTCTATCATCACACTGCTAATAAAAACTACTGGTAGACAGAAAATTCTCCTTACAAAGTAATAGTCGGTGATAAAATCAAAATCAGCACCATTTAAAAATTAATAGAAATTGGTGCATTTTCTTCTTAGAAAAAGAAAATAAGGTCAAAATCTTTTGAGAAAGAATAGAAATTTCAGATCAGTGAAAGTGTTAAACGCCCCTCTAACTTTATAATTAGGCTCTGAGGAAGAAGTAATAATGAAAGTTGTATTGACAGATACTCATAAATTAAAACAGAGTGATATAGCATGGACAGTTATGGTTTATTTCAGGAATGTGTGAGTGATCTAATATTAGCAAATGTATTAATGGAACTAAGAGTTAAACATGGAAGATTAAATACAGGCATTTATCTTTCTTCTTTATTGTCTTCTTTTAATAGCTGAAATGACAGAAATATTTTAAAAATACTGTACAGAAAGACTAAGGGTAAGGAGTGAATGCATTATTTAAGGTGGAACGAATGTACTATTTCCCATTCTTTATTTAAATATTTTATTATTCATATAAGATATATAAGATCATAATGTGTTTCAATATATCCATCTCCTTCACTCCATTGTAATTTCTCTTCTATCTCCCCATTCCCTCATATATCTTCTATTTCCCTTATTATATTTAAATCAATGAGTTTGCTTAGAGTTCCCTGATTGTATATGGACCATTTACTGGAACATGGGTAGCCTCTTATGGGACACATCAGTAAAAAAAACTGACTTTCCTTTCCCAAGCAGCCATTTGGTGCCAATAGCTCCTCAGCTAAAGGGTAGATTTCATGACCCATACATGCTGAGATGTTGGCTGGTTTGTCCTTGTGCTGGTATTGTACATGTAGTCCTGGTTGCTCTAAATTCTCATGTGCATTGGTACTGTCCTACTCAGCACATACTATTTCACAGTAGATACCCAATCCCTCTGACTCTCAGAATCATTTTTCCCTCTCTTCCATGATTATATCTAAGCCTTGGTAAGATGGAGTGAGATATACATGTCTCATTTAGAGCTCAGAACTCCAAAGTTTCTTATTCTCTTCACATTGACCACGTGTGTGTCTCTATACTGATCAGCATCTATTGTAAAATGAAGCTGTACTAATTTATGGGTACAAAGATGACGGCTTAGGGGGTAGTTTGTTATTGTGTGCCTTTAGCAGAATACTAATACTGGGTTCTCATATAGGATGTATGACCTAGCCAACTTTGAGTTTTGGGTTCAGTTAACCATACCATACATTGGTTTCATTTTGTGGAGAAGGAATTAAATCCCATCAGAAAGTGCTATGTTACTGTCAGGACATTTGTGCCACTATTGCACCAGTGGGGACATCTTGTCAGGCTAGTCATTATTGCAGTTCCCAGTGTTACAGCTAGGGGAAACTCTTTATGCCTTTTCTTCCCTGGCATGTATAGAAACTTCTAACACCATGAAAGCTAGTGATGATACTTCCTGCTAAGTACCAGTAGATTTTCTCCATGTCCTTTCACATGAGACCTCATCCATAGGTAAGTCTGGTTTCCACCCTGGGTCCACAGTTTCCTCCTCAGCATTGCAGTGTGAAACCTTCCCAAACTCCCCAAGCTGGTCTTGCCTAGCTTCAGGACTATTCTGTATCTGGGCTCAACAGCTTTTGCTGGAGTGTCTTTGAGCCTGTGGGCTAGCCTGAGGTCATGTTTGGTCTTACCCTGGGTTGCCAGATTTGACAGAAGACACTGAGAGCTGTGGAACTTTCCATGTGCCTGTATGATTTCTTACTTTTAACCACAAGTAAAAAGGACCACATAATACATATGAAAATATGTGACATTACAGATATCACTACAAATTTTACAGAAAATGACATGTGGCCCACAATTCATGAATGACACTTTAGGGAGTTTCCTGTGATTCCTTTTTGTCACATAAATTTTAGCTGAGTCCTATAGACAGCAACAAAGACCTGTTTTCTTGGCCAAAATACTAGAAAAGACACAGGATAACAACACGAATGCTTTTGCCAAAAGCACTTAGTATGTGGCTTCACCTTATTTGTAAAGGAGAGGCATTCTTTTATAGGAACAATGTAATAAGAATCAAGATTTTTAAAAAAGAGGATGGTAATACATTATTGATAAAAAGCTTCAAAGACATTTCTCAAATCCTTAAGAAAGTACACCAAACAAAAACTTTTTAAAAATATATGAGTCATGGGGTGGAGAGATGGCTCAGTGGTTAAGAGCACTGACTGCACTTCCAGAGGTCCTGAGTTCAAATCCCAGCAACCACATGGTGGCTCACAACCATCTGTAATGAGATCTGATGCCCTCTTCTGGTGTGTCTGAAGACAGCTACAGTGTATTCATATATAATAAATAAATAAATCTTTAAAAAATATGAGTCATATAATCAGTACATTTTGTCAAAACTTTGATAAAAATCATTGAACAAAATTAGACTCTAAACTCTCATGAGGCATTTGTAATTGTTCATGTATTACAATAAGTTAAAAATGACTGAAAAACATAGATAACATTTTGTTCACAGAAATATGGTAGGAAAAATATGGTAGGAAAGTACACTATCTTAGAAATAAAAAAAGAAAGCAAACTGATGTCAGTACAGACCATCAGTAAAGCTCAGATTAAGCAGTGCCAGGGCCCGAGGTTTAACCTAGCCTCCAAATACACACCAAATTATAGACATTCTGAAGAACAAGAAACTGTCACCACATGATGTGGTAAAGGAAAGGATCATTAGCACAAGAAAAATCAGACAGCTTTCCAAAGTGGAAAAGAGGAAAGGTAGTAGTAGTCATTTGCAAAAGTGAGTGATGGGAGAATTAAGAACTGGAGAAACAGAAAGGTGAGTACATAAGAGAAACATATCTACAGCTCTAGCTGCAGGGCTACCCAGGGATGAAAGAAGGAAGCAGGGTCATCAAAGAGCGGCTGGTTGAGGAATAGTGAGGGCTGAACTCCTATGAGTAAACTGTTCATTAGGAAGAACCTCAAGTAAAGATGGAAGAGATAAAAAACCAACAGTCCCTCAAGAAGCAAGAAAAAAAAATCAACAGAGGAACAAGAAAAAGCAGGTTGGAACACTCACTCAAATGTGTGTAACTTCTCAACTACTGATTTTAAAACTATTGAAATGGCCAGATAAACAATTCAAAAATTTCATTTGGAACAATAACTGTGGGCCTCTCATGGATCATTGGCCAATACAATCCATGAGGGCAGTGGGAGAAGAGACATACAATAGTGGTTTCGAAAGCCCTGCGAGTGTGTACAGTGAAAAAAACACAGTAGATAAGAAAATGGATGAGAAAGTCAGCAACAAGCATGGGAAATTCAGGAAGGGAATTTGTATTTGAAAAAGAAAACAAAACAAAGAGAAAAGTTGGAAATAGAGGTATAAATTCAAATAAAAACTCTATGGAACACAATCCTATTCATTAGAACAAGCCCATCCATCACCACCCCCAAAGAAGATCCAATGATAAAGGATAAAAATTTTTAAAATGTTACATTATATTTTAATATCAATAAGACAAAATTAGCATGATCACAACTTTCAAGAACACTATTAAACAATCAAGTGACAGCTCACATGAATTTATGGGGGTAACCAGGGTGTGGTGGGATTAAATTGTAATCTTAGCTCCTTGGATTGCTGTGGTAAAAAGATATCAATTTTGTGGTCATCCTAGACTACATAGTGAAAAGCTGTCATTCATACATACATACATATATATATATATATATATATATGTATGTATGTATGTATATATATACATGAATGTCTGTATGTGCTCATATGTAAATATGCATACACGTACATATGTATGTACATATGTATGTATTATAATAGACTCAGATTAAAGACTAATGTCACAGAAAACCTATTCAATAAAGTTAACCCAGAAGTCTCTCCACATCACAGGACATAAATGGACATTTAGAACAAGGTGAAGAAGCATTTAGAACCCCAAATAGACATAACCAGAGAAGAACCATTTTGTGACACGTCATAGTCAAGATGACAAAAATGGCCGGGCGGTGGTGGCGCACGCCTTTAATCCCAGCACTTGGGAGGCAGAGGCAGGCGGATTTCTGAGTTCGAGGCCAGCCTGGTCTACAGAGTGAGTTCCAGGACAGCCCGGGCTATACAGAGAAACCCTGTCTCGAAAAACCAAAAAAAAAAAAAAAAAAAAAAAAAAAAAAAAAGATGACAAAAATGTATCCTATGCAACAGGCAAACAGTATTACTAGCTGTATGAGAAAAATCCCAACCTACCTATTAAAATTAACATATCAGAATACTTGGCTGGAGAGTTGGTTGAGAGGTTGAGAGGGTAAGAGCTCATACTGCTCTTGCAGAGATCCTGAGTTTGGTCCCCAGCACCCACATCAGGTAGATCATAACTTCCTATGTCCTCCTATATCCAGATCTAAGCAGTCCAATACCTTTGGTCTCCATTTGTGCCTGTACCCATGTGCACATAACCCAACCCTTCTTATATAGTTACAGAGTCGTAAAAAGAAATCTTTTAAAAATCCTATCAGATCTCTTTAAAACAAAAACTTAAAGCCATGAAAACAAGTGCTAGAACAAGAATTAGTGTTTAAGAGCACATACTGCTTTTATAGAGGACCAGAGTTTGATTCTTGACACCCACGCAGTATGGCTTACAATGAATGATGTGTAATTCTAGCTCCAGTGAATCTGACTATTTTGTCCTTCATGGGTACCTGCACACATAGACACATATTCGCACAACAGACAGATACATAACACATACATATAATTAGAAATAAATCTTTAAAAATGTTTAAAAATGTAAGAAAATATTCATCTTAAAGCCTGAAAATAGATAACATTCAGCCAAAATTGCTATGTTCTGTAAAGCTATCTCTTAAATTTGACATAGGAATAGGGACACTTCAAGAGCAAACTAAAGCAATGCATAACCACTAAGCCAGCCTTGCACAAGATATTTAAGACAAGCACAAAATGAAAGTCAAGTAAGGAAAGCAGTAAAAAATAATTTTTTTGTGAGCAACAGATAAACAAAGGGAAAGGAAGAAAGGATTCATCATGTCCAACACAATAAACCAGCAAAACCACTCATATAGATGAAGATAGAAAATACCAAATAATAACCCAATCAGTCAGAAAATTGCAAGAATCAGCAAAGCTCTCAATAAACCCTAAATTTAAATGACCTTCTCTTCACTCTACAATTTAAGAACACAGACCAGATGATTACATTTAAAAGATGAGATCCAACTATCTTTTGTCCCTAAGGAATTTACCTCAATTGGCAAGACACAAGCTGAACATGAAAGGATGGAAGAGCATTTATGAAGCAAATAAATGTCCAAGCAAGCTTGAATAGCATTTATAATCTGACAAAGTCACTGCACATCAGTGTAACCATAAGTAGTAAAGAAGACGACTGACTGCATGTTAACAAAGGACAAATCCATGAAGAACATTAACAATTGAAATGCATATACATTGAATCTTAGAACCTCCAATGCTATGTAAATAATAATGAACATAAAAGAATAGGTAGGTCTTGATACAGCAATACCAGGCTAATTTGAAACTCCCCTCTTATTAATAGATTGGTGTTGCCAGCCAGCGGCCACAGTCTACCGGGTTAACCTGAAAGGGAGGCTGGGAATGGAAGAAGGAACAGGAGGGCGGGAAGAGATGAAGCCAGGACAAAGGTCTCTCTCTGATCGAGGCTTAATGCTTTAATGTTCATCTTTCAATTTAAAGGGGAAGCCCCTCCTCCACCACTGAACGCCTTCTTGCTTCAGCCCAGTGTGGATGAGGGGAATCCATTCTTAATAGCAGGTGAGAGGTGTCTGAGAGCAAGCTCAGCAGGCGGTCTATTCATCTCAGCTCCTGTAGCAGTTCCTGGGTCGGCCAAGGTGGATAACACCTGAGTCCTATTGTTTTGATCTGCTGTGGTAAACAAGGTCTCTCAGCCCTGCTCAAGGCTGGGAGAAGGGCACAGATTGGTTACCTAGACTAAAAGTTAAGAAAATTTAGAGTAAGTCTGTATCATAGGTCTAATGGATTTAGCTGATATGTACAGGTTAATCCATCCAATAGCCAAGAAATACACTTCATTCCAGAAGCCCACAGAACTTTATCTAAAATAGATGATATTTTGGGCAAAATAAGACAAATTGATCCAAATACAAAACAATAGAAACAGTTCTTTGTGTGCCTATCAGAGTATAGCAGAATAAAAGTATGAATTTATAGCATGATACATGCAGAAACAACAGAAATGCATGGAAATTGAACAATACACCCAGGAATGACCAGTGCCATTGGAGAAACTGGAGGAAAGAATGCATTTTTAGAATCAAATGGCAAAGAAAACATAGCTGTCAGGACCTTTAGGATGCCACAAGGGCAGTTCTTAGAAGAACATTTGTCACTATGAGTGCTTACATTAAACAGATCTTAAATACATACTTTAATGGTATACAGCAAGGTCTTAGATCAACAAAAACAAGACAAACAGAAAGGCAGGTAATGAAAGGAAACAATGGAGTTCACTGCAGAAATGAATGAGCTAGAATATAAAAAGTACTGGCACCTTGAATATATAATATAGATTATTCCTTAACTAAAGTAAGAGGGAGATAAGACCCAAATTAGTCAAACTGTTTGTAAAAGGGGAGTGTTATGGCAAATGGTAGTGAAATCCATAGATTTAGTAGTAAATATTTGGAAAATGTTGTCATGATCTACATAGCTTTAAGACTGATCTGACTGGATTGCAGGAAATGAAGAAACGAGATACACATACAGAGAAGCTGAGACTGTGTGAGCTGTGCACTATGATGAAGACACACCAGCAGTCCAGAAACTCAGCAAGTTTATCAGATACAGCTGAATGAGCAGTTGAGTTCACTAATCTAGGTAGGTAGGGCCTCTCTGTAGAGGAATCAGTCTCAGGGTTTGGCCATCCAGAGGGAGGAAGTTGTGGTTGATGTTTTCTGCACACACTGTCAACATCTGTACACAAAACAGAGGAAGGCCTTGCAATTTCTCTGAGCCTGATCTACGGAAGGTTTTTGCCATTCCCATAAGTCTGAGGCCTGAGGCATTTTGGTCTTTGACATGGTCATGCTCATGTCATGAATGCTCCTTCATACAGAGATACTTCACAAAACTTGTACTCTAAAAACTGTAGAAACTCCAAAAGAAAAGGATGAATTCTTATGCATATATGACCTATTGCATTAGCATCTTTTCCAATGCAGTGATGAAACACCATGACCAAGGAAACTTTTGAAAGAAAGAGTTTAACTGGACTTAAAATTTCAGAGAGTTATAGTACACAATGGGAGAGTGAAGTCATGGCAGCAGGAATGTTTGGAGCCCACTTCTTCAACAAGAAGTAGGAGGCAGACAGTATAATGAGGATGAGATGAGTCTTTTAAAACCTCAAATCCTGCCCCAGTGACACACCTCCTCCAACAAAGTCACACCTCCTCATCCTTCTCAAAATGTTTTATCAACTAGGTAAAAAGTGTAGAAACAGGTGAGCCTATGAAGGTCATTTTTGTTAAACCACCACACTAACAAAATTAAATCAAACACACACACACAGCCTATCACAGGCAACCAGTGTGCAGTCATAATAAAGAAAGAAAGGCACAAACTACCCACAATCACTACAAACCTTTAAAGAAGGGCTAACACCTATGCTCTTCAAGACATTCTATAAAATACACCAGGACAGAACATCACAAAACTCATTCCTGGAGTTAGTGTCACCCTAATACTAAATCCAGATAAGAATACAAAATCAGAAGAAAGCTACTGATCTTCCCCCTGGTGAGCATAGATGTAATAATTGACAAATAAAAATATTGCAAAGCTAATTCAAGAATACTCAAAGGTCATACACCATAACTGGGTTTGGCTTCATCTCAGGGATAAAATATGATTTTACACATATGAAACCACAACTATAATATAGTATATAATAGACTCAGAGTGACAAATTACATGATCTTATCAATAGATGTAGAAAGGCCTTTGAGCCGGGTGGTGGTGTTGTACGCCTTTAACCCCAGCACTCAGGAGGCAGAGGCAGGCGGATTTCTGAGTTCGAGGCCAGCCTTGGCTACAGAGTGAGTGAGTTCCAGGACAGCCAGGGCTACACAGAGAAATCCTGTCTCGAAAAACAAACAAACAAACAAACAAAAAGGCCTTTGAAAAAAGCCAATATCCTTTCATTTTCATATGTTTACACATGATACATATATATCATGTAACTTGCTTGCAGTCTTTCCTTACTCTAGCCCTCTCCGAGTATTTTATTTTAAAAATAAGTAATGAACAACTATACATAAAGCGTGGTTTGTTGAAAGGTGTTTGGGTCTTCCAAAGCATAGGAGGGGAAATATGATGCAGTGATTTGCTTCCATTCCTCCTTCCTGCCTCAAAGAACATCTGCAACTACAGCAAACTACACAAAATGAGTACTTTCAAAAGAAAAAGAGAGAGAAAAACACCTTAGATAACAGTTTTATAGTTTTAAAGATAGAAGACCTAATGCCAAGTAGCATGATGGGTGACCAGGATAGATGTGAGAACAGAGTCACCATATAGTGTGGTAGAAAACTAGAGTGGGGTGGGGTTGGGGGAAGATAGGCTCAGTCTTCAACAGCGCTTTCAGATAACTTACCAGATTCACAAGAACTCTGCTGTAAGGTCCTTCCTATCGATACATTGATTACTTCTCATTTTGTGTGACCTCATCCCAACCCTCCACCTAAGGCTCTAGACAGCACAGGATCCAAGCCTGCTTCAAGCTGCTTAGCTGTGAAGAAACTGCCGTTTCCCTCCTTATTTTTCTGTCAAGAACATTTACCCACTGTGGATTCCTAAAGTCCTATTGTCTTACGGTCATGATTGAATAAAACTCATATGATGGCAATATGAAACTCACCATTTTCTACAATTAACACAAAACAATAAGAAACAATATATTTTATCATGAATGAGCATTGTTTCAGCCCAGAAACAACAAAATAAGGTATGAAGCAAGGAAGTGATTTATTGGTACAGGTGGAACTGACTTGGTTTCCTTACTTTCAGCTTGTGCTCTTTGAAACCTCCCACAGTCCTTTGCATGCAGTCTGATGCCCCCCATTTTGTTTCCTAAAGGATTTATAATACACTACTTAGAAAAATGAACAATACTCTTGGCACGTAGGCTCAATTGTGTTGGATAAGACAGCTTCCTCCCCTGAATTGGCCAACACATCATCACCCAGTTAACTCAGGTTTGACGAATTCTTGGTTTTAGTAACTTCAGCAAGAGTGAAGAGCATGGTTTGTAGTGCTCAGTGTTCGCCCAGCTTTTTGGCATCCCTCATAATGTAAGTGGAGAACAGAAGAAAGATACTGCAATGACCAAGAGGGTGAGCACATCCTTGGCCCATGCAACTTGAACTGCAGTGGTTACATGAGTGTATTCTTTTAAAGTTTTTCCTACTTTAAAGTGATTGTATTTTAAATGGTATTTTTAATGACTTACCAGGTGGTTCCAGGCTCAGTCTAGATTCCCAAAAGACATAGCCCCAGGCAAAATTTAAATGGCACGTCTGTATTAAGTTGTGCAGCAGCAATGAAAACAGAGAAGGGAGGAAAATGGATTGAGACCTGGAAAGGGAGAACAGGAGGGTTTGCCAGCACACAGGCCAAATTGAGCCTGAGATGTTGAGAGGTATGGCTCATAGGATCGGCTTTGAGAGACTAAGTCACACTTCTTACAAGGCAATAAGAAGTGTATATACTTTGGCCCCTTCTTTCTGTTAGCCGAAGATCTATCCAAGGACCATTGACTTGCTGGATTTTGAGTAGGGCCATTTGGAGCAGGAAGTGTTTTATTCTCTCGTCATTAGTTGCAGACTTGGACAAGATATGAAACTGACAGACTGTTCGCATCTAAGGTTGATCAGAGCTATCAGACAATTAGGTACTAGAGTAACAGTTGGTAATCTATAAGGCCGAGAACTCCAGAAAGAGATGGAAGCAGAGGTCTAAGGTGGGCCACAGCTGACTAGTAATGCTTTTCTGCCAATTGTTGAGCATTTAAACCAGTAGGGAGGGAGACAGGCCCTGCAATGGTGTTGGCTTGTTCACAGGTGCTCTTCTGATCATTATTTTTCATAGTGATGGTGCCCAGCAGGATATGTCACTAAAGTTAGTGCAGGCAAACCGGAGACTGACTAATCATAAATGTGTGTCAGGATGAAGGTGCCATTTTGCAGATAGTTCTAGTGCACACTATCAGGACACAGAATACAAAGCACTTATGAATAGACTTTTCCAGAAAATAATTAGGGAGCTATATTTATCTCTGAACCTTCCAGGTAATGCAGTCACATCCACAGTTCTAAAAATAAAACTGCTGATTTTCAGAAAAGCAAAGATATTTAAAATTAATGCACAAGAAACATGCCAGCTTGAGAATAAATGTCTCGATTTAGATATTTACCTACATAAATCTTGGGAACAGGAAAAAAAGATATAGGGAGAAAAACCCGAGTCAATAGTGGAAAGTAGCCATATATTACAAAGCATTCATCACATCCTGGTTGCCAGAACTAAAGAAATTAGAAACAGACTTGATCTGTGAGGCTCCCTGTTCGACTATAGTGGGATGGTGTAACTATAGAAAAACAGGCAACCCTGTATCCACAGAAGAGTAGGCACTCCTTGGGTGTACAATAGTGACACACGGGGTGAGGCAAGCACCAGTGGGTGTACTCTAGTGATGTACAGGTGGGATGTGCACCAGCGAGTGAACAGTGGCGATATAAAAGCAGAGCGTGTACCAACTGGTGCTTGTTTTTGACCAATATTCCAGCAGTTTTCTAATGACCACTAAAGGATGGAGTCCTGCCTGTCACAAGGAAAACAAAGATCTTTACCTTAAAATAAGGGTGGATGTTTCTGGTCTGCACCAGAAAAGGTGCATTATTTCTCATCTTTTAAATGATAGGTTAGAGTCTCTTAAGTGTGGCTTGGATTGCAGTTTGTCGACAAGATTTCTCTTTAAGGTACATTATGAATGCGTTTATGTGAGCAGGAAGGATTCAGCACTCACATGGTTGTACAAGAGAGGCACAGCTTGAGGAGATTGCTTTTCATAGTCATATTTGATAGATAATCTTGCCGCCATGCAAGGGGGCTGGAAGATGGGTCAGGCGGGAAAGCCCGCGGGTGGGGGTAGGGGCGGGGTGGGGGAAGGCGGGGATCCCCACGTCGCTGTTGGTTCCTAGCTCAGTGACGGTAGAGTGAAGCAGTTCCTACTCAGGTTAGGCTAGAGGAGCAGCGCCATGTGCTCCGGGCTCCAGGCCCTGCTGCTGCCAATCTGGCTTTCCTGGACCCTGGGGACCCGAGGATCTGAGCCCAGCAGGTGAGCATGGGGCTACCTCAGAGCTCTGCAGCGTGGATCCGGACTAGGCAGAGCGCCAAGGTTCGGTGCGGTGCCCACTGGCTCTCTCGCTGAGCAGGGCGGGGTTGAAGGTGGAGGGTGGGATAGGGTGAGGGCTGTGGAGCACTTCCTACGTCTCCGGTGCCCGAGGCTTGCACTCCAGGCCCCATCCTTCGCCCGGCCGTGGCAAGCTCTGAGGACTTGGCTCCGTGGCCCATCCCCCGCCCTGCAAGGCGCCACGCAGTCGTGGCCCTCGCCCGCAGTGTCCAGCGCGGACCTGCGGCCGCACGCAAGCCCCTCCCCGGGAGTCCGGCGGCCGATGCCTCGGCTGGGGAGGGCGCCGGAGCCCCGGAGCGACCGCGGACACATAGGGGGCGGGTGCTGTTCTTGTCCGGCTCCGCCCCCGCCTCCGCCCGCCCAGCGCTCCCGCGCCAGGGCTCCTCCCTCCCGGCCCGCTCCTCCCCCTTGCTCTCCTCCCCCTCCCCCTCCGCCTCCTCCGCTCCGGGCCAGCGCGGCGGCGGTGGCGGCAGCAGCAGCAGCAGCCCCGGCTGCGGGTCGCGACGGCGGCGGGGCGCCCCCTCCCCCGTGCCGGGGCGCGGCGAAGGGATGTGGGGCTTTGCGGGAGGAAGGCTTTTCGGCATCTTCTCGGCCCCGGTGCTGGTGGCGGTGGTTTGCTGCGCCCAGAGGTAGGGTCGCTGGTGGGTTGACGGGAAGCGGGCCGGGCGCGGGCTAGCGCGCTGTGTGCGCGCCGGGCGCTGGCGGGTGAGCCCGCTGCCTGACCCTGTTCTCTGTGCCATGTGCCCCTCCTTCAGCGTAAACGACCCCGGGAACATGTCCTTTGTGAAGGAGACGGTCGACAAGCTGTTGAAAGGCTACGACATTCGCCTGAGACCCGACTTCGGGGGTAAGTGGGATGCGCGCGACCGCTGCGGGAAGCGCGATCCACTGTATTGGCGGTCTGGGTGGAGAGGGAGGCGGGGGCGGCCTCCTCGGAGCTGCAGCGGGGTGGGGTGGGTGGTCCTTTGCGAGCCCCCCCCCCTCCTCAGAGCCACCCGTACCCCCTGCTGGAGCCTGGGTGATCACGGTGTGCTGCGCTTCCCGCAGGTCCCCCAGTCTGCGTGGGGATGAACATCGACATCGCCAGCATCGACATGGTTTCTGAAGTCAACATGGTGAGTGCCTGCGCTTCCCCAAGCTGTCCCAGGCCCTACCCGGCCGCCTGGGCCCTTACATATCTCCCGTGTTGGGCTGGAGGCCCGAACCGGCCTGGGCTTCCTGGTCCGCAGGGGAAGCCGCGCGCTCTGGCGCTGGGCTCCTGCCCGCCCTGTTCCCTGCACGCTTGTGGGCGCTGGGCCTGTTGCGGGGTCCTAGGCTGGCCCAGAGTCCGGGTCCTCAGCACCACCCGATGCACACAGGCATTTCAGTAGGGCTGTCACCTGGTCTCGAGGCTTCCAGAGAGCCTTCTCCCCTCCCTTAGCAACAGGCGCTGAGCACTGTGAAGAGAGACTGGGTGTGGGGGCGGCTTGCATCCCCAGGTGAAAGGTACTTAGGACTTCCTTTGTTGTCATTTGGAAAGACCTGCGGATCGCAGAAGAGAAGAGCAAGTGGCTGTAGTCTGTGTCTAGAGGCTTCTCTAGTGGGTTTCCCAGCCTCAGTCTCTGTTCTGAGGCCCGGCTGCCTTTGCCGGGCGCTGTCCTAGGTGCTGACAGATCCTTGCCCCGCGCTCTGGAGGGAGGCCTTGCCAGGGCTCTGGAAGGTTTGGCATTCCAGTGTCAGGGTTTATGCATATGCTGACAAGAGTCAATATTCTGACATGTGGAAAGAAGAGATCAGTAGCCTTAGATGTGGAGATGGTGCTCCTCCTCTCCCCTTAACGCGTCAGAAAATAAGTAGATAAGTAATATCTTGACTTTAGGAAATAGGTTTGATTTTTCTGTTAAGTGGCACTGTAGAAATTCTAAAAATGGGTGTTTGGAGACAATATTTTTCTGGAGCAATCACTTGGCAACTTTTCTTTTGAACAAACAATGTTGAGAATATGAGTTGGTATGTTTTTCTTATTAACATGGTGTACACTGGAATCACATGGGTAAACTTGCTTTCAACTCATACTCCCTAGTGCCTCAGTTCAAGGAGTTCTGACAGAGTTGAGCTACAGTGGACTCCTGGGGTATTCACATTTAAGGATAGTAGTTCAAGTTATTTTAAAGCAGGTGTTTGGTGCGTGATATTTTGAGAAACTTGACAGTAAATGATAGAGCTACAATATGTACAACTAAATGAGAACAATTTTCTTTAAACATTAGAGGATTTGTGTTTATATAAATACTATTTAGGGGTTTATAGAAAAAATATATTCCATCAAGATTATTTTCATAATTTTCTAAAAATATTAATTACAAGATGAGGAGCTGGACTTCTCAGTCAGGAATATAGCACACAAGTACCTAACATTTACCAAGTCCTGACTTTGATAAACAGTACTGGTCTCCAGCGTCTTAAAAAAAGAAAAAAACCAAAGCAACAGTGTTTTTTGTTTGTTTGTTTGTTTGTTTGTTCTTGTTTTCAAACTGTTCTTTTCCTCCAAAGTATAGCACTTAGGACATCTGTGTATCCAGGTAGTGCGACATGAAGCACAAAAGCGCAGAAGGGACATGACTTTAGTGTACACTGAAAATAAACATTATGCACATTGAACTTATTTATAGTTTTAAAATATACTTTTGTTCAAAAGGTGTGTTTTATGATCTGGTGGGAACAATTTCATTTATTCCTGATCCGCTGTCTGAACAATTTCAGTGGAGAATTTCAAGATCTCTTGAGAAAACTAATTACATGGATATTTAGTGTGTCTCTCTGTCAAACGTCACTGTATGTCAAATGGAAGCCAAGTATATTGAATATTGCTTTAAGAACAGTGAGGGGAGAGTGGTAGTGTAGACCATGGCACATTTTATGATTTCATTGTCCAGCTGTTGTGATTTTATGCTAACAGTTGATACATATAAAAACATCACTTATTTGTATTCATAGTCCATGAGTGGAGGTGTTCTGTCTTTAGACTTAATGATAGATGAACTGAAGATATAAGTTTCAATATAGAACAGCATTAAAGTGTGTAACAATAACTGTACACAGCATAGCCACAATATGCTCTTTTATGTCTCCTCCTTTTTGCTTTCTCATGGGAGTACTTTTTCTGACTTTGGAGACATAACTTTATTTTGAATACAAACTTAGTGCTTAGTAGCATTGGAGACCAAAGGCTTTTGGACAGAGATTATTGACAGCCATGTAAAGTGTCGTCTTCTCCACAGAAGCAGATTAGGAAACGTTGTACTGTAAAACACACATTTACATAAGAGTTATGGCACATGTTCTATTATCAAAAAACCCTCAAATGTAGTTATTATTTTAGTGGTCACATGAATTTAAGACTTTAGCTTTCATGCAGCCATTTTTTTTTTGGAAGAAATTTATTCAGTTAAGAGCTTGCTTGACTGCGGCACAAAACTAAATACCGTAAATTACGAGTAAAGAAACAATCACCAAATAATGCGCAGTCTTGTTTTAAAAGTGTTATAACTATTGGAAGTAACAATGGCACTCAAAAACTAGGACATGGTAAGCACCGCTAGAGTAGATGTCTTTACTGACATACAGGGTAAAGAGAGGGAGGGAAAGAGGGAGGCAGGGAGGGAGGGAGGGAGGGGAGGAAGGAGAGAGAGAGGGAGGGAGGGAGGGAAGAAGAGAGAGAGGAAGAGTGGGGAAAAGGTGGGGGAAAGAAGGTGGAGAGAAATGTTTTTGATGTGGAAAGTGTTGTGAAAGGATGTAGAATTCACCTGGATGGGCACGGATACTGGCTGCTATCCGCAGTAGAGGATGTTCTGGGTTGGGGAAGAAAATGGCAAAGGTACAAATGGCTGCATGAGCAGGATCAGAATTGTGCTTATAACCAGAGAAGTGCAACTTAACAAACAGAAGACACACAGCTGCCTAGGCCCTTCTACATCATGCCTGAGATGTCACAAGGTAATTTGTGCAAGATAGGTGTCCATAAGCTGACAAGATTTGAGATGCAGTTTAAAGGGAATATTTTGGTAACAATTTAAATTTAAACAGAAGAGCAAAATGGTAAAGAGTAAGGATGGCAGAATCAAAAATATTATGATAAATGATCATGAAAAGTCACATATTTGTTGCAAATTTTCCTGAAGTTCTCACCGATAGAATATATGCAAATATACACACATGCATCTAGACAGAAACACACACACATACACACATATATACATATACATACTTAAACACAGTCCTATGTATACACACACACATACACATCTGCATGCATACACATGCATGTACACACAAGCATTTGTTTGCAGTGCTGGGAATTAGACTCAGGGGTGTGTTCCTGCCAGATAAGCACCACAACACTGAACTGCCTCAGAAGTTTCATAGACATAGTTCTGAAAACATTCATTTCATGAAATAAAAAAGTTTGCACGTACTTTGAATTAGATTATATAGAATCACATATATTGCGATGTTTGGAGAGATGAAAATGTGCTTGTTTATGAGTTTCGGGGACCATTGCTGCACAGTGGCAATACTCTGATTTACTCTGTATGCAAGTGTAAAGTGCTGTCAGTATCTGCTGGAGGATGTGTAGATGATGCCCCCAAAGAGCCTCTGACCTCAGACAAACAGTTATACAAATTACGTGTGTGGATGTGATGTCTGATTGCTCTTTTTGGTGTTTTGTGCAAGTAATTAGCTGTGGATTTGGTTACTGTAATACATAGAATTTGTTTTTTGCCACAACTTTGTATATGGCCACTGGAGAGATACTACTATTTATTTATTTATTTATTTATTTATTTATTTATAATTGCCTTCCAGTTTTACTTTTCTCCATCCCTGACAGTGATCGGACAATATCATTTTCTTTGATGTAACTTGTTTTGTTTCTCTTATATCTGCTTTAAAATTTCAAGTATCCTTAAACTTAGACACTGTAATGTGATTATTGAGATTTAGCGTATGGATTTCTGAGAAGTTATATATGTCTGAGAATACTACATCCTGAAAATGATCATGTTTGTGTTGTGGTTTTGGTGCTTAGCAGTGGTCTTCGTGTAAGAAGCATATAGATGAGTGACAGATGAATAAATGGTTGAAATACAGGAAGTGTAAGGAACTGCTAAAAATAAAACGTGCGTAGAGTATTTTAAATGAGACTTTTATTAAAATGGGCATTCATTTGATAGTTTATAGTGTAAACTACACTTCCTTCTTTTTCACTATGAAGTCCTGGTAACATAGGATTTGAATTCTAGACGTTTTATACGACTACTACGCTTTAACTAGATCTCTACTATTCCTTTAAAGTTAATGCAATCCTAATGAAAATGTAGATATAGGATCAATTTTTCTTTTCTGGTTTCACACACTTCCATTGTCCCTGTGTCCTTATTGCAGTTAGGCCGCATTCATGGGTACTGTCTTAGTTTGGGACTCTATTACTGTGGTAAAAAGCATGACCAAAGTCAACTTAAGGAGTCAAGGGGTTTATTTTATCTTACAACCCTAGGTCACACTCTATCCCTGAAAGAAGTCAAAAAAGGAACTGAAAGCAGGAACCTGAAGACAGGAGCTGATGTAAAAGGCATGGAGGAACACTCCTTATGGCTTGGTCCCCATGGCTTTCTCTACCTTCTTAGAGAATTAGAACTATCTCCCTATGGTAATTTGGATCCTCTCTGATCAACCATTAACCAATAAAATGGACCACAGGCTTGTCTAAAAGCCAATCCCATGGAGACATTTTCTCGATTAAAATTCCTTATTCCCAGTTCACCCTAGTTTTCCTCAAATTGACAAAAACTGATTTTTTTTTGCATTAATGTGTCACATGGTGCATTTTCCCCTCATAAATCCACTTTTAGATATCTAGTGTAAAAGCAGTGTAGTGTAGAAGAACAGTTTGAGCACATTTGAGGAAGCCGTTTGGAGCCTCTTAACAATTAAATAGAAACATTGTTACTCATATTTACAAAGCAATGTAGGGTAGCAGAACTTCAGTGATACATTGGTTAGCTTCAGGTACTTTTACAAAACAACATAAGGGCATATGCTAATAATCACACGTGATGTTCACACATTCACACATGTTCATATGCAAGTGTTCAGACATTATGTTCACACACGCTTTTTCGCAGATGCCCAATACATGTTCCCTATACTATTAGTTCATTTTACTTGACTTTTTTTTTCCGATAAGAGAAAAAAGAGAAGACCTATTCTGGCTAAGTAAGCTAGGATCAAGGTTTTGAGGAGTTGTCTAACATCCTTTTTCTGACTTCAGAGTTGCATTGCTGTTGATGGTTGCCGATTGAACACCTACCTAGTTAGTACAGTCTTGCACTCTGCTGGTTTACAGGCAGGGGGCTAAATCCTAGATTTTTAGGGTACTTAGAAAGAATCTAGGCCTAGAAGCTATAGTTTCACTCCTAACTATGAACTCTGGTCTCAGGTGACTCACTGACCCCATGCCTCCAGTGTACAGATGGATGCTAACACTGGTTCATGGAGGCTGTGCAAAGTAAACTGTAGTCAAAACACTTGTGCTATCCATATCAGAGCTGTCTGTCCCCTGTCCCTCCACTACAGGCGTAGACCACATTCAGAGCTGTATAAGAATTGCTACGAGCAGTTCAAAGGTGGGGAATGTGCTAGTGTTCTCAGTGCAGAAGAAAGCTGGGTATGACTCAGCCAGGGAAAGAGTGTTTTGCTGACCCAGTTGGGGGTTGGAAAGCTCCTTACCAGGAAGACATTCCACAGAGTGTGTCCCTGTTTGATTCTAGGTTGTTGCGCATAGACGTCTGGGTGCTCATTGAGAACAATACTTTCACTGCTGGTATGTTTCATGCCTCAGTCATGAGATTACATCAATGCTAGGCACTTATAAGAAAGCATAAATGAACTGAGGAAATAGATTACAGCAGCCCCTTACATAACCCTCTTTATGAAGAGAGGTTTGTGTTTAATATTAGCACGGATGGTATAGGGAGCCCTAGGCGAATGCTTTTCATCTTTCCCTCCAGGGAGCTTGTAAAGCTTGTATTGTTAGAGCTTCTTTAAAAAAGTGGATCTTCCCTTCATTTTCTTGTTTTGAATGGCTTCCTTCTTGAGCCTTCTCAGGGCTGCTTATGGTACCTTGAATGTAAATATTTAGTTTTAACTGATGCACGTTTAACGAACAATTATATCTGGAAGGAAATTCACTGAGATTCAGTTCGCTGAAAATTATGACAAGTTTCTGTCTTCAGCGTCCAAAAACAAACCCTCTGCTCATGTTTTCTTAGATGACAGGAAATGAAAGCAGTTGGATAAGTAGCTGCTGCTGTCTGTACTCCTTGTCAAAGTTGGCGATTGTTTAAAGGAAGAATGGCACAGTAAAGAGGGAGGGTAGTCCCTTCAAGTGAATGCAGGCAGGAGCTAAAAGAACATGGGTTTCAGGGTCGAGGGTATGTGATTCTGAGAAAAGAAAAACAAAGCATAAGTCGGATTGTAGACTTGTGATTTTCATGTGTCAAGCGATTTGGATCCAGACCTTTACTGTAATCTGGTCAATGTGGCAGCATAGGTAACAGAGCCTCTTCCTTTTGTCACGCGGGTCAGTGTTTCACAACCAGCACCGATCACTGTATTTTGAGGTAACTGAAGCACGTGGCAACAGTTGAAATATTTTGTTTGAGGTACAAAAGGGTTATATCACTGTGCAGTTTTACTATATGCCTATTTTACATTCTTAAAATATTATATCACATTGCTTTTCCAAAGTGCCAATCAACCTGGCAAAGTATTAGACGTTCAGACAAGGAAGTGATTTCAGGCCAAACCGGCACAAATGTGCTGAGCAGCAATGCTGGGGCCAGGTCTTGCTTCAGTGGCCTTCCCAACTCATCTTACTTGAGAGTGACACCCATGCTCTGTGTAGGACCAGCAGTATTGTCACCCTAAGCTAAGTTCTCCGCTCCTACTTTTCTAAGATACCATATTCTTTCTGACATTTATCACAGTTGTAAACATTATTTGGCTGTCTCTCTTGTGCAGTTTTCCCCATTGATTCTCCATTAGACCATGCCCTGTGAGGCAGGCCTGTGTCTCGAGTACTGTGAGTACAGTTAGCAGTACTTGCTTTTGACCTGCTACTTGAGAGGTGCCTATTAAATATTTGTTTTAAAAAACTAAGGTATGAATGAAAGCAAACAGCTGAATGTATATACAAGTGCATGAATAGGTATCAATATTTTCAAGAAGATACTCTTATAACTTAAAACTTGGGCACCTGTGAAGAATCTTCTAGATAAGTATGTATGCAATTTTTTACTTCAGGAGACATAATTCAGTCAGAGTGTATATAATTGTACTCCATATAATACCATAAGCTGCAAATAAAATCTTCTGTAGCTGCTACCTCTGTCACTAGGGAGCTTTTATGCTGATTTCAAAGCAGAAAGCAGAGTGAAAGCTTATACTCGTCCCACAAAATTCAGCCTGTGTCAGGGTTGGTGTGGGTAATTCTAAACCAATCACTGTGTTTTGACACAGAATTTTGTCTCTGCTTAGAAAGCACACGAGTCTTTCCAGGCAGTCGAGGAGCTGAAATTGTGCTTTTTATAGAGACTGCTTGGGTCACACACTCCCTTCTCCGTCCCTCCTAGTAGTACTATCCAGAGATGAGGTAGCTTTCAGTTGCTTGCCGATTTTTAGGGCTGTGTACTTTAGAACCATTTACATTAGCCATTAAGAGAATTATCTATCTACAAAATTCAGGACAAAGACAGGTCCAGTCTCTTGGAGATTTGCTGTACCATCAATTTAAATCCCAGTGGAGCTTTTCTCTCTGGGGCTGCGGTGAAGATTTGCCTTATTCATAAGTTTCTCGAAGACTATGTTGTGACGTAGAATCAGTCCATCCCTAAGTGCTAGCTGTTGTATGTTTTTGCATTTTACCAGGCAGCTTAAACACTACACAGACACATTGTAAACAATCAAAGCTTCAGCATGAGTGATTCTCACATTCAGATAAATAAGAATAAAATTAAGATGCGAATAAAACTACACCCATTTACAACTTTAATTTGTGCTTCTTTATTTATTTTGAAAGAGGATAGAGATTCCATTGATTACATCATCACATACTTTTCTCCGTCTACTTCTAACTCAAACTAAAATTTTAAAAGAAATTGTGATGCTGAAATGATTAACAAATACTTAAATTAACAAATAATTTCTACATAGTTGTCAAACACAATTATGCATATATATGTATATATGCATATATATGTGCATATATATATATATATATATACATATATATATATATATATATATACTCCCACTGTCATTTCTTGCTGTTAATACAAAATAAATACTTTTCCTGTTCTCAATCAGGGGCTATGCATTTTAAAAAGATTTTACATAATAGCAATTAATTTGTTATTGATGATGCTTATAGGTGATATTTTCTGTACAGAATATTAAGTATTTTTTCCATAGGTCAATTAGAAACAAAACAAACCAAAACAGCATTTTGTTTTACAGTAACAGACTTTCATGCCCAGGGGAAGGTTGTTAATTTTAAGCCTCTGTTTTTTTCTTCAGAGTGCTAGAGGAACAACTTGTATGGTGGCAAAGATGAATGTATTGAAAAGTAAAACGGCTCAAAAGGCTTCTGGGCCAACCACACATTATTACTGTTGTAGTAGAGGTACTGGGGATAGAACACAGGTCTCATTGCATAGAAGGCAAATACTGTAAGCTGAGCTTCAGCCCTAGTCCAACAGACTAGTTCTGAGAACAAAATATGGCTCACTGTGGCTGCTGGTTCTGCCTGCTTTCTGGAGAGAAGTAATAGAGCCCTGGAGATAACATTACTGGGGCTGAATAGGGGGCAGCAGGCAGACTTCAATGCTGCATCCCATAGGAAAGTCCCCTTCGATGATCGAACATGTTACATTTCATACCTAGGCTTTCTGACATTTATGTTTTTCCAACGAGCATATGTAGTACATGTTCTTGTTTGCAAGTATCCTCAAAGTGCAGGTGTGTAGGAGCTTAGTACCCAATGCAATAGTGTTGAAATGTGATATCTTTAATCGGTGATCAATATAAATGGCATGATACTGGACTTCTGATTACAAAGGTGAGTTTGACCCCTTCTGGCCTCTGTGGAATGACATAGCAAGAAGACTTTTGCAGGTGTCTTGACCTTCAACTTCCTAGCATCCTCCGAAGGTTGGAAACAGATTAAATTTTCTTTATAACTTACCAAGGCTCAGATGTTCTGTTAATTGACAAAGATTCCATATTATAATTTATGTTATCTTTACATAAAATAAGATTCTATCTGGATAAAACTTTCTAGCAATATTAAACATCTCCCTGAGAAAGCAATTTAAAACAAAACAAAACAAAACCCTATCTCCACAAGGTAACCACTTTGTTGTAGCACTGCAAGTTTCGTATACATGTTCATGAAGTCAGTGGTAGTAGCTCAGAGGACAGATAAACTTCTAGACTTTTCCACAAGCTGTAGTACTGCCATAGGAGGAGAATATTGCTTGATTTAGCTAAAAGAGTCCCCTGGGGAGACATGTGTATGGCTCAGGAGTTTCTAAAACCTGGTGTGAGTGGGTGAGTAAATCAAAGTAGATCCAGAAATGTGGTGAGTCAAAATTTCAACTGTAATCGTTTTTGGTTTTTACTATTTAGAAACACAGAAAACTGGCTTAAGATTGGAGCCTGTGGAGTGGCCTTACTGGGTAGGAACACTTGTTCTGTAAACCTGAGGATCTGTAAGTCCCCAGCACTCAAGCGAACATACCTGTAATATACTGCCCAGGCTTGTTACCTGTTACTGAAGAGTGGAGACAGGTGGATGCTCAGAGCTCACTGGCAACCAATCTAGCTGAAATGAAAGCTTTCAGGTCACTGAGAGGCCCTGTCTCAGGGCAATGTGACCAGTAGCAGAAGATACCTACATAATGACATTCTCTGGCATCTGCATGTGAACACATATATTCTTGTTGTTACACTCACATGAAAGCAACACACACACACACACACACACACACACACACACACACCAAACACCATTGCACATACTCATACACACACTCACAGCAAAGGAGGTGGGTTTGTGGTGGGAGAATTGCTCTATAAGTCAGGAACTGTCTGTGTAAACGTAAGGGTTGCATTCTCACCCTGGCTCTCATGTAAAAGCCAGAACTGCTTCTATACATCTGTAACATCAGAGCTGGTGAGGGCATCAGCGAGAGAGGAGGGGCGCTGGAGATGGGAACATCCCTGTCAATTGATCCCTGGCCCAGTGGACAGCTAGCCTAGCTAATTGATGAGCCCCGAGTTCCAGAAGAGGCTCTGTTTCAGAAGCTAAAGTTAAGAGAAGTAATGGAAGTCATTTTGTGTCATCCTCTGATCTTAACACATATGTGTGTATTTGCACAGAGGTAACATCCTCCCTCCACTTCCCCTTTCTCTCAGAACTCTTGTTTTGGAAAGAGAACACTTATCTGCCTCTATCTATCTATCTATCTATCTATCTATCTATCTATCTATCTATCTATCTATCTATCTTATTGTCTTCCTATCTGTTATATATCCAGCATCTAACTTCCTGCCTATTATCTACCTATCTATTATCGATTTATCTACCTATTATCTATCTATCCAACATTTATCTATCTTCCTATCTGTGTCTATTTTGTAGCATCTATCTGCCTATCCATGTTAATCTATCTGTGGAACTGTCTTGCATAGGTTTATTTTATGATTGATAACTGCATGCCCACACTTGAGAATTTACCTTATAAACTGAAAATTTAATTGCATGGATAATTTTCACCACACCCTAAGAAAGTTAACCCATAGAGGCCATTGGAGGTTTACCTTGCAAGAACATTTCTGCTGTGGAAAAAGTTAGCTGTCAGAACATTTAGGTTACAGAATGTTTATGAGAATTTGGACAAATCTTTTCTTTATGGCTTTTTATTACTTTCCTTATTTCTGTGAACAAATACCTGAGAAGAAATAACTTAGGAAGAGAAGGATTTATGCCAGTTTAGACCTAACCATTTGTGAAGGAGAGAGCTTGGAGACAAGGCTGTGAGCCACATTGCCTTAGCAACTGGGAAACAGGAATCTGGCTTTGTTACCCATCTTCAAGTGGACTGTGGATGTTTCTCCTGTAGCCAAAACATCTTTCTATTATTATTCTAAGATAGTTAAATTTGCAGGTTATCAAAATTGTCCATATTCAGAATTAAGAATCAACATATGTTTAATGTTTCGTTTGGAATATTTTGTGGTATTTTCTTAATTTCACAATTTTTTGCATGGAGTTTACAAATGTAGACCAAGGGGAAGAGGACATAGGCTTACCTTTTATCAAATGTAGTATTGTGTTTTATCAAATGCAGAATGGAGAGATTGCATTTAAAGAAGACAGTTGAAAGGCAAAACCAGCAAGGATGTGAAAGGTTCTGGATGCCTAGCTGGAAGCATAGAATTAAAAGGTAGCATTTGGGTATCATATCAACTGCAAAAACCCACCTTTTTGCCATGTTCCAATTTCTCTTGATGCCTCATCTCAATACAAATAAATTTTATGTATATAAAACCCAACCTTGTAAATTTTAATGGCTAAGGATGAAGATGTTGGCTTCCCTGCAATATGTGCAAAGCATTAAGTAAAATTGTTGACTTTTGTAAGTTATTAAATTCTGCAAAAGAAGAAATGTAGACATTCAAATTCTTATGTAACTCAGAGTCTACCTATTTAAGATTATGTAAATCAATTCATGGTGTGGCTCACATTTGGAAGCTGTTATTGACTCCACTGAAATCATAACAAATTAAATATTTCAGTGTTAAGCCTTTCTTTGTTTTCTCATCATGTGCAAAGTCCTTGTGATAATGGATTGAGATGTATGCTGGGAAGTTTTGCAGGTTCTCCATGTGACACTACGACATCAGTCTGCAGTGGTAGACCATGTGTGTGCTACGAAAGCGATGCCTCAGTCTGCAAATCTCTCTTATTCTCTTGCTGCTCTTGCAGAAGTTCAGGCATTCAAAGAGGCAAACATCTTTTATTCTAAGTTTAATAGAATTAGCATAGATAGAGAATGAGCAGCTCTCTGAAAGCCTGGGTGGGTGCAGCTTACAGGCATTGCTTAGGTTACTGGAATAAAGGGGAAAGGGCTAGTTAAAGTAGTGTATGTCCAACATGGTTTCTCTGCGGCTGACCATGATGACAGTTGCCTCTTATTAAGAGATAAATAATGTTGATCAATCTTACCTTCTTTCACCCTTCTTGATTTCAGAATGACTGGAAAGGTTTCTTTTTTCTTCTCTCACATCCCCAGAAGAAAAATTCCCCAAAGGCTGACAGGAAACCAAGCATCTATTAACTGACATCTAATTTCCTGTTATATACCCACCTTTGCTGCAATCCAAGCTTGATTATGCAATAACGTGCAGCTAGAAGTCTGGGAACTTGCCATCCTATAGTGCTTATAATAACCCTGGTCACTTAACCAGCAGGAGGGCCTTGAAGTATGTCTCACATGTTATAGAACTGTTTCTTGTGTGAATTATCACAATAGTGGGAGTGTTTCTAGGGCACAGCACTCTTGTGGAGATTTCTTTTGTTGCTATTTTCATTATAACCAAAATTCAGAACCAATAATGAACACCATAATAGCCTAAAATAGTAAGCATAGTAATAGAGTTTCATCAAACTGACGAGAGAGCCCGTTGGGACAATTGAGAGGTGGAGTGTATAGGATGGTTTTTTAAATATGTGGGAAAGTCACTAGTGTTCACACTTCAGACTGAAGCTGTAGTAAGAGCCTCCAAACTGAGCTTTATGCACAGATTTGAAGAATTCCAGGCTTACCAAAGGACCTTTGATTTTTTTTTTTTTTTTTTTTACCTTACCACCAGTGAACTTTCCCGTTTTAACTTTCAAAGTAGGTAATGTCACCTGGTGATGACGCTTTGGATGACTGATTTTAATTCAGTTGTGCTGCTGAGTTGTGTCCCCTTGCTCTGACGTTTTTCCCTTCATTCCAATAATACTTGGGTTTTCGAAGGTGGCTTGACTTATATGTGACTGACTGAGCCATTGACACAAACAAAGGTAGCTTTCTATTGCCCAGGTTTTGTAGTCTGTGGACAGTAAAGTACTCCTGTGTAAGCTTTTCCCATATGACTTCAGAGGTACAATACTGCTGAGATATCATCATGGCGAAGAACTGTTATTGAAGGGACTCAGGAAAGGTGTGCTCACCTGAGCTCCCATTGATAAGTCAGTTTAACAGATGCAGGTCATGGTTACAAGAACTGAGTAGAAAAAGCAGTAGAAGATGACAGTGCTGGGTTGGGTGTGTTGAACCATGTACAGTCAACCATTACTTATAGCATTCTGCTAAGCAACCTGGGCAAAAGTAGAGAGGGACACAAACTAAGCAGCTTTAAACAACAAATATTTATTCCCACAGATAAGCACTCTGCAGCATGGAGATATGAAATCCAGATGCTATTAGATTCAGTGCCTGGTGAGGGTTTACCAGTCCACAGATTGAGGGTTGTGGGTTATCACATGGCAGAAGGACCAGAGTCCCTTAGACATGTGTTCAAAAGGCACTTACTCAGAAAGATTTAGCAAGGCCACAACACTCTTCGGGCTGTGTGTGGCAGGAGCACCATGAGTCCTAGGCCAGCCTGGACTATCTAGTTAGAATTTGTCTAAAAGAAAGGTGTGTGCTTGGGGCTGCATTAATCTCAACCATTATGACCTAAACACCTTTAAAATACCTGACTGTCCAATACTGATATCTGAAGACCCTCATCTACAAACTCGGGGAGGGAAGTGTTGTGTTTTATAAAAATAAAGAGAGAAGAAATATGTTGGGTGGATGTGCAGTCAGATGTGGGGGAAGGGGGTGCCTCCGTGGGCCCATGCTGAGGCATTTCTTCCCCCTGAGGGAACAGCCACATGGTGGTATAGTATAGAAAAGAGTTTATTCAGGGCATGGGGAGGGGAGTTGAAAGGGTAGTAGAGACAGAGAAATTGGGGAGGGGGAGAGAAAGAGAGAAAGGGGGGGAGAGAAGAGGGGTAGAGGCTGGCCATGAGCATGTGGAGAGAGAGGGGGAGGGGAATGGGGCAAGAGGAGGAACAGGAGAGAACAGAGCTAGAGCAAGAAGGCAAGAGAGAGAGGAGGGGGCAAGAAGCCCCTTTTATAGTAAGTCAGGCACACCTGGCTGTTGCCAGGTAACTGTGGCATGCAGCCCAGACAAAATGCTAATAGGAGGTTGTACATTCATTCCACAGAAGACTCAGAAGGGCACATAAAATGACTTAAGGAGTTACAGATGAAGTAAACATTTAAAAAAATGGCAAAATTCTTCTAACAGAAAGGATTTTTGTTTGTTTCATTACTTAGAATATTAGGATATGTTGCCAGACTTAATTAGAAAATAGAATTACAGTTGTCTTTTCGTATCCATGGGGGATTCCTTCCAGGAACCCCGCAGCTTCCAGAATCTGGAGATGCTCAATTCCTTCCTACAGAATGCTCTATTGCATGCATGTGGCCTGTGCATGTCCTTCCATATACTTAAGCAATGCCCAGATTGCTGTATTTATTTGAATATAATCCAGGCTGACCTGGCCAAGCAATCCAAGTTCTCCTGAGGGCAGGAAGTACATGTCTGTATTTCTTACAGTACTTAATGCAATGCACATGATGAGCACATGGCTGTTACTCTGTATTGTTCAAGGGATACTGGCAGGAAGAAAAATCTATATATTTGGTTACAAGTGAGTTTTTTTTCCCTTGAGTATTTTTCTGTTCATGGTCAGTGGAATCCACAGATGCAAACCACAGTTACAGAAGGCACACTAGTTTATACTATGCACCATAATTAAATTCTGTTTATTTCAGGGTTTTATTTTTATTTTATTTTATTTTTATTTTTATTTTTTTGGTTTTATACTTGACAAAAAAGGAACCATGAGGGTGATGTTGAAATGATGCTGTTGGTGTTTTCTGGGCAGCTGATTCAGGTACAAGCTCTTTAAGAGTGTGACAGCCCCAAAGGAGCCTGTGCTATAAGGACTAGTCACATGCCTAGTACATGTTAGTTGGAGGAAAACAAGAAAGAGACTGGGTAGATCAAAGGTCAGGCCCAGCTTCTCTTATCTTATCTGGGATGGAAATTTACAGACAGTACTCACATGGTTATTTATTTATTTATTTATTTATTTATTTTTTGAACAGAGCACACAGAATGCTACAATGAATTCCATGTTTTCCTGGTTTGTGGACAGAGTCCTGTTATGGTAGTTCAGACTGGCTTCAAACTCTCTATCCTCCTGCCTCAGTCTTCTGAGGTCTGAGATAAACTTTCACCTCATGTGAGGTTTTTAGGTTACTTTGCATTGTCTCAGGTATAGGAGCTTTTTACCTTTAAGGTATGCTGTGTTCTTCAAAAGGACTCACATATTTAACGTAGACAAAATACCTGTTCATCAGGACTTTGAATACTTCCTACACCTGTAGTACTTTTATAAAATCATCTTTTATAATTTTCCAAAGAGAAAAGAGTTTTGTCTTACAATGAAAAAAGTTGAATATATAGAAAAATATAATTACATGCATGAAAACTTTTTACGTTCATGATATACATGTATCCAGGTTACCATCAATCATGTTCTAATGCTATAGATTATTTGAGACTATTAAATATGTTTTAAGAGCCATATACTATTCTCTTGCACATCTGAATAATATATTTTTCTTATTTACATACTTTTAAATTGTATATTTACATATTTATTTGCATCTTCCCTCCTTGGTGTGTGTATGGGAGTCAGAGGATAATTTGTGAGAATTGGTTTCTCCTTTCACTGTCTGAGTCCTAGGTATAAAACTCTGGTCATCAGGCCTGGCAATAATTACCTCTATTCACTGAGCCATCTCAATGGCCTATATATAAAATATTGTCCTGAGTAGTCATCTGTGGTTGGATATATAGGTTGGGTGAATATACTTTTGTGTGAATTGTTGTATTGCGAATCATTTCCTTCAAATATATTTTATCCTATACAATTCCTGAATCAAATCAGTTTTTAAGATTTCTGATGTATGTAACTAAAAAGCTTTTAAGACAAGAGCTCCCCATTATTGTTTCTGTTGAATTGTGTAAGAATTTTTCATAATTATAGAATAGATTTCTGTTTGTGAATAGAAAGAGAACAATATTCTACAAAAAAGGATAGAATTTAAAAGCCAAATTAAATTCAATCCTTAAAGTGTTAATTTTAGCAACATTTTAATTCACTCTCACTGGCAATTATGAAGTACAAGCAACTTATTCTTATATTTAAATTGATTTGATCTGAACTTTATGTTTGGTATTCTAAGATATATAAGCAATAGAGAATAGAAATTAAACTTGTCATATAGAATGAATTAGTATCAATGTTCATTTGCTCACATAAACTTACACAAGAAGATTTTCTCAGAAATTGTGTTTTGGGGCTCTGAAGCCACAACTAGCCATTTTCATTTGGAAGGCCAAGTTCTTCCAGGACATTGTAATTTCAGCTAAATCGTCGGCTTAATCTCAGTAGCTGAGCTGAGCTTCGATCCTCTGGGCTGGTGGAGAAGATGGTGGAAAACTGAGGGCTGAGTCATTGTAGTACCAGAGAAGTCCCATATCACATTTTTTATCTGGGAGGAAGGCCTGGTGAGTGGCAGTGCCTTGTTATCTGTTAAAAGCACAGTGATGTCACTTAGAGCCAGCCACAGTCAGCTGATTATTTGGAAGAATCACTCAATGACCCATTAGTGTGCTTTCCCTACACAAGTAATATTTGAGGGACACATTTCTATATAGTTAGTGAGAAAAGAAAAAGTCAGACATCCTTTAATATGATCCGAAGTTTCGTTTACTAATGTAGAAAAGAATTACTAAGTGGCTATGAACTTTTAATTGGAATGGGAATTTGATGGAGTTAGACTTAACTGTTTTTCCTTCCCTCCTAGACGTCAGTTCTTCACTTTGCCCAATAATTAGAGTACTTAATCCCCTCCCCCTTTTTTTGAGTAGGGGTATCAAGGTCCCCATTTGACAAAAGGCTCTGGTTTGTTTCTTAGAATCCTCTTTGTTCTAGTCTTCTAAACTATTTGTCGGTTTCCTGTCCTTTCTGCATCTTTTTCTCTGCCAGAAAATTTTGTCTGATAGTTAGGCAGAGTGCTACATGTCTATAATCCCTTCTTTTGACATGTTGAGGCAGGAGGATCATGCATTTAAGGCCATCTTGGATTATCGAGTGAGATCATGTCTAAAACTGAAAACAAAACAACAACAAAAACCCCAGCGACAACAAAACAAAGCAAAAAAAACAAAAGGAAGGAGGAAGATAATTTTAGTACAACTTGTCCTTAAGCTCAAGAGAGAAAAGAAAGAAACAAAGAAAGAAAGAAGGAAGGATAATTTTAGTCCAACTTGTCCTTAAGCCCCTGGCCCTGTCTCAGTCTGTAGGCAGAAGGAAACTGTCTCAAGGTTCTGTTGCTTTTGAAATCATGAACATGGACAGCTTTGAATAGAGCATCCCTCAAATTAAAAAAAAAATGCTTGAAATGTCAGAGCAAACCTACATGCAAGAGAAAAGTGTTTCTCACTACAAGCGTCTCCCAGGAAACAAGTTCATTACTTTATCCTCATTGTCTTCAGCAGCCAGTACATTCTTTCTTTTTAACGCCTCCTTCGCCACTTCTTTTTCCTGATAGTTGAATGCAAATTTCTTTTTCCCAAAAGATTAAGAGCACTGATGTTTACTCCTCTGCCCCCTATCCTACCCTCTGTTTCTCTAAGATTCTCCTCTTCCTCACCACCATAAGGGACTGCTGAATCATCCCTCTATCTGTGATTTTGGCCTTTCCTTCTACCCACACTCATTGTCTGCTTTTCAACATGATACTTGGGGGTACCAAATGTCTTTATAGAAGAGTTACCTCAAGTTCTTTATTCACACCCTGTCACCAACTGTTGAAATCTTTTTATATGATTGACTATTCCTTGAGTGCAGATTTCTGGGTGCTATTTCTGGACTAGTAACAACTTGTGGCCTGGTCTGGGCCCTTGCTGCTTAGCCTACCTATGCTGGGCCTCACATTGTCATTTAGCCCCAACAAAATTGCATTTCACTCCGCTTTTCACCTATATATCATACAGGCTTGCCTACTAATTTTAATAATATATCGGAACATATTCCTTTCCCATTTCCCTAATTTGAAGTCCTCAAGTGTAAGCATCTGTAGTTTCCTATGTTCTGGCTGTGTACACCCAATGCTATGACAATTTTTCCTGTTGTTTGCAAATTTGAACTCAGTAACAGCCTGACTGCATGAGACCTGGTAGAATAGGGTAACTGAAGTCATACTGACAAGTGCCAGGCAGCTGTGATAAGGACCAGCTAGATAGTCTGGGGAAGGATACCCATGGCCTGGGTAGTAGATCAGCCTCTGATGCTTGCAGTGGCATACCAAGTAGTAGCTGGCAAAGCTTGGAGGTTCTCATTCAGACATGGAAATCCTAGTTTTTGGTTACTATAAAATTGAGCTTCTTTTAGAGCAAAGAAGAACAATAGTCAACCTTAAACAGAAGTGTTAGTATTTTAATTGAGGAGATGGCCAAGAACAAAAACAAAAACAAAACAAAACAACAACAACAACAACAAATTAAAACAAGACAAAACAAATCAACCAAAATAGGCCCACACCAAGCCAGCACCCAGGGAAGAGAACATTAAGTTCAACATAGAGCCATAATTTAGTATAAGGGGACAATATTTGAATTACAGAGGATGAATGATCTGGAAATCCCCAAAGCAATTCTGCCAACTAGGGACTAAGCATAGTACAGCATGGTGGTTAGGCTGACTTAAATGTTCTTACATAAAGATTATAATAAGGTAATAGATATGCTTGTTAGTGTGACTTAATCGTCTCACAGTGTATGGGTGTAAATGCCATGTTATACAGTATAAATATAGTTGGTCTTCTTATCCGTAAGTTCTACATCCATGAATTCAAGCAAATGTGAGGTAAAAGAATTCAATAGCATAGCCATACAAAAATAAAGTATAAAGATGCAATGTACCATAACCATGATTTCTTATCATTTACACTGAATTACATAATTTAAATTATCTAAATGTGATTTAAGGTACTCAGGAAGGTTTGACTAGGTTGTGTGAGTGTCGTGCCATCTTACAGAACACGCGTAGACTTTTTTGAGGAATATCCTAGAATCAAGATACTAGAATTATTTTATCTTACAAATTTTATTTGTCAATTAAAAATGTACATGTCAAAAAGGCTCCTGAATGAGAGCAAAGAGTGACAGGCAAGGTGACTGAAGTGTAGCTGATTGGAAGGTGGTGCTGAGTCTTTGTTCCACTAGCCAACACTATCACCTAGGTAAAGACATGGTTAGAATTGAACTAGAAGAAAGTACTACTGGTCTTCCCGGTAAGCAATATTGGGTCGTTGAACTGAAAATATGTATTTCATATTGTGCTTTTAAAAAAGGGTAAGACAGGCAGGCATGATGGCTTCAATTCCAGTATTTGCAAGGCAAAGGCAGGTAAATCTCTGAGTTCTGGGTCATCCTAGTTTACATATCAAGTTCTGGGCCAGGCTACACAGAAAGACCTTGTCGTAAAAAGCAAGCAAGCAAACAAACAACAACAACAAAACCCAAAACAGAAACAAAAGCAACAGAAAACAAAACAAAAGTATAGAATAGTTTACATGTTGGGAGGAAGCAGGATACCACTTCACCTAAATGCCTATATTTGTATCAAATGTAGGCATTCAAATGATATGTTTGTATTCTTGTCAAATACCTATAGCAGTTGTGCAGAATACCTATGAGTTAGGGAAATAACTAATAAAATCAAAATGTATTGAGCAGGATTCAAGTGCCTAGCTTTTATTCCTAAAAACAAAACTACTGACTTAATTACTTTTGTATTGCTGTGATAAGACACCATGACCAAGGCAAACTTATAAAAGAAAGCATTTAATTTGGGGATTGTTTACTAATTCAGAAGGTGGGCCCATGACCATCCTGGCAGGGAGCATGGCAGCAAAAAGGCAGGGGCAGTAGTTGAGAGCTTACATCAGATCCACAAGCAGCAGGAAGAGAAAAAGAGACTGAGCATGGCCTGGACTTATGAAACCTTTTTTGGCTCAATTTGTGATTTATGAACCTCTTCCAACAGGGCCACACATCCTAATCCTTACCCAAAACAATTCTGCCAGCTGGGAACCAAGCATTCAAATCTGTGAGACTATGTGGGGGCCATTCTCATTCAAATCACCATACCAACCAACCTGCAATCAGCAGGAAAAGAAGTTAACTTGGCTTTAGGAGACTTGCAGAGGGAGCAATCCTGTGCTCCAACCAAAATTCAACTGGTTGGATGGTACCACACAGTGGCACAAAGTTCTTATAAAAATGACATAAATTTATCGTTAGCTTTTTCCTCAAAGTGCTTTGAATATATTGGGGTATGAGGAAAATTAGGAGTTAAGCATCCACCTACCCATGAGGAGGATGAGGTTGGTAAGAATCCAGGTCTTAGGAGCCCTTTCTAGAGGGTGCAGCTTCAGCGCAAGGGAGCATGGTCATTGCTGCTCCTCTCCTGGGCCCTTTTCCAAGATTTTGAGCCCTGAGTCTTGGAACCTCTGAACTTCTGCCCACAGTTGGTGCGCACACATTCCTGCGTATCTCCCTGCTTTGATCTCTGCAGTGAAAATTTTCCAGTTGATGTTCAAAAAGATTATTTTATGTTTAATATTTGATTAAAGTGAATTGTAAAATGTGCTTTGTTAAAGAGAGAGAGATCCTATAAATTCTAGAGTGCTTTATCATAGAAAACCGTTCTTTCCCTCGGGTTCCTAAGATGAAAACTGCAAAGGCACAGATTTTGGATAATTCTTGATAGTATAGAGTATGTGATTTTCAATTGCAGTAGTTCTTTAATATTTCATAATCAAGGATGATTACAGAAACCTAAATCTTGCTGTGTGACCTACCTATCCAAGAGGACCAAGAGCTCAAGGCCAATCTGTGCCACACAGCAAAAGCCTCTTTCAAATAAAACAAGACAGATAAGGTGCTCAAAGATCTAGAGAGAACTCATTATTCCTAAATGCGAGTTCCAATTTTTTGGTGAAGGTATGGGATGGAAGTGGGGTTGAAAATGTGCCACATGCTGGCATTTAAAAAAAATGTCTTAAAGAATATATGACTATACCCTAATGACACTTGGAGATAAATGAACTTTGGAAAAGGTAACTGGTTCCTGATGTTCTGACTTCTAATGAGGTGTTAGGAAAAGTGTTAGATATTATTTAACTTCATCCCTGGGGCCGAGTTCCAGAGAACTCCCTTTCAGGGGTTTGTGTTGCATGTGGGCTCCAGTTTCTCACATTTCTGACAGTTCTGTAACATTTATGAGCTGAGCAGTTCATGAAACCACTTTCTTGAAAAAAATTCACTTTGTTAGAGTACACTTTAAAATTGTTTCTTGAGCTTAATAGAACCAGTAGACTATAAATGAGCTTGTCTTCATCATAAAGGAGGCTTATTTACATTTAATGTAGACATATTTTTTTAAAAAAATTTGAACTGAAAATATAATTACACTATTTCTTTGATTTCCTCTCCTCTATACAACCTCTTCCATGTACCTTCATTTGCTCTGTCTCAAATTTATTGATTCTAATATATATATATGATGTTCAGTCCATATAGAGTTACTTGTTGGCAGACTATTTGGTATTGGACAACCAATTGGGAAAGGAGTTTTTCCTGGATAACTCTATTCCCCCCACCCCCGCCCATTCTGTAATTGCCTATAGTTCTTTGTTTAGGATTTAGGCCTCTTGAGCTTTCTTCTTTCTGTTTTAGCTTATCAGTTGATGTTGTCCTTGTTCAGGTATTGTTTAGGAAACCATGTTGTTAATACTTCATGAGTGTAGCTTTCCTGGTCTTTGAGGAGACAAAGCCTCACATCACACTTCCTTTTCTTTGGCTCTTACAATCATTCCACACCCCTTCTGGGATGTTCCCTGGGCCGTAGGTACAGGAGTTATGCTGAAGATGTCAATTTAGACTGACTCCAACACAGTCACTTGTTTTCTGCATTGTTGTTGGTTGTGGTTTTCTGTAATGGTCTCCATCTGTTGCAAAAACACGTTTCTTTGATGAAGAATGGAAGTGGCACTTCTCTGTGGTTATAGGGATAAACCTTAGAAGTAGTTAGAGATTATGCTGATGTGCTGACAGGTTTTTATGTCACCTTGATACTACCAGGGTCCTCTGGGAATCAGGAATCTTAATTGAGCAAATGCCTCTGTAAGATTGGCCAATATGTAATTTTGGACGGTATTTTGTTTTGACTGACATTTGATATGCAAGGGCCTAGCTGGTTATGACTGGTGCCACCTCTAGGCTGTCAGTTGTGATTGCAATAAGAAAGCAAAGTGAACAAGCCATGAGAACAAGCCACTAAACATCACTCCTTCATGCCCTCTGCATTAGTTCCTGCCTTGAATTCCCAACATGACTTCCCTTCACTTTCTGAAACCCTTTCCTCTCTGAGTTGGTTTTGGTCGTTGTATCTTATGGCAGCAATAGAAATTTCACTAAGACACTTTGTTTATTAAAGTCAAAGTTTTAAGTTGTCATCTAAGATCCATGTTCCCTTTTAATAGGATTCCCTACCTGTTAAGTGGGCCTCCAGGAGACCACTTAGTTGAGTTATGTATGCCGCTTTCTGTTTTATCCTTGGGGTTATCAGACATATATTTTTATTAACCTCGATTCTCTTTCATCTGTGCTGCCTGGTTGTCATTTATTTGGTGGAGTAAAGCCCAAACATGGCAGCACACTTGCTAGCACTATTTTCTAACACAAAGCAAAGAAGTTTTAAATTTACTATGTGTATTTTTTTTCGTATGCTTGTGGTCCGTATGTGCCACTGTCCATGTGCATAAGTCAGAGGATGATTTTGGGTGTCAATCCTTGACTTATTTGAGACTGCATCCATTCATTGATCACCACAGCTTATGATTCTAGGGATTTTCCTGTTTCTGCCTCCCTCCTTTCCTTAGAAACACCCAGGGTTCTTCAGAATCAGAGTTAGCATCGTTCTTATCAGCCTGTAATACTTTTTTTTTTTACAACCAAAAATGTTGACACAACTATTTTTGTCATGCAGCTCCCTGGTTTGAGGAGGAAGTACTTATCCTTCTCTGAATTGGTCTCTCTAGAAACCATTTGAAGGACATTGCCCCTATATGAAGGGTTTATAATAAACACAGATCATGGAAAGCTTCATTTTAGTAAGTAGTTTTTAATTTTCCTTCATGAAACACCTTCTAGGGCTGCCAAGGGAATGAATTTGAACTTCAGCTCCCTGTTCCTTGTCCATTTCTTTAGTGGAAATGCTAATGAACACGGTCAAAAAGCAGAAAGGCATAGGGAAAGAGAAGAGGGAAAGTGAAACAGGGACACTAGTTCCTTTAAAAAACTATTTCAACAGTCTAGAGAACTTGCTACTCATACAGAGGACCTGAGTTTGGTTCCTTGTACCCACATGGAGGTTCATTTCCAAGGAATATGAGTTCCCATTCTGGCTTCCAAAGGCACTAGGCACGCACTCATACACATGAAATAAAAATTAAATATTTAAGAAAAATATTTCTGAATAGTCTTTCAATTTCTGGCTTAGATGGAGGAATGTTATTTCTCCCTTGTCATAATTATATTGGGTAAAAGAACCCAGTTGTAACATGGTAAGTGGACATCAGAACTAGAATGTGAAAGAAGGCAGCCTATTCATCCATTGCCTTTCCTGTGTCCTATTAGTATGCACATAGAGAAAACTAGAACCAGCCCTGCAGTAATAGATCTGTCCACGGAACCTCTGACACAGTTTGCTTCTAGCAGCAGAATTCACACACATGTGTCCATGGAGGCCTGCTTAAGAGAAGCCAGGTTCTATGTTGCTAAACCTCAACATGCTTCAAAAATTCCACATCAGACAGTTTCTGTTCTCTAATCATAATGGGATCAAAGTAGAAACAAATTCAAAAAGACAGCAGGAAATCTCCAAACAATAGAAAATAAATTTCCCAATGATCCTTAGGGCCACAAGGAAAATTTCAAGGGGGATGATGGATCTGTAGCATTGCATGGAAATAAGTGCACTGCAGCAGAGGACACAGAGGGAACAGCATGAATGGGAAAGTTACAGCACTAAGTGCTTAGACTTTAAAAAAGGAAAGCTTTCAAGGGTAAATCTTCAAAAAAATTGAAAGAGGAGGAACAAAGTCAAGGCAAACAAAGCAAATGGAAGTAAAGGTAAGAGTGGGAGTAAATGGAACTGAAGGGCAGAGGATTCAGCTCAGTGGCAGGATGCTCCACTAGTGTATGTCTGAGGCTTTCAGGTTCAGCCCTGGTACAAAGACCAACCAACCAAACAAAGCAAGAAACTAATGAAAGTGTTTAAAAACCACAACGAAATACGAGACCGCTGACAGAATAAAACACTGGCTTGAAAAAAATAGAAATAGCTTATGAACTTCAGGCAGAAAGGAAGGAGAACCTGGGCACTAACTGATTTTCAGAAGCTGTGGATATGACCTGCCCACTCTCTGTGTGAGTGAGCATTTACACATATTCATACACAGAAACTCTGAGAACAATAGACCTAAGTACTTAGCAATCACCAGTTAGTAGCACAGTTGGTGGAGTGTTTGTCTACTATTCATGGATCGCTATGCTCCAACTCCAGCACCACACAGGCAGAGAGACTGGGGGAGTCATGCCTCAAATCCTCACATGTAGGTGACCATGGCAGCTCAGGAAGCAGAGGCAGGAGAATCAGAGGTTCATGGTCATCATTGGGTACGTATGGAGTTGTATGCCAGGCTGGGCCACATGAGACACCATTTTTAATACAGAAATGAGAGATCTTTGAGAATAGAGCTTAGTTTTAGAGATGTGAGACCCTGACCTCTATGTGTAGTATGGTTAAAAAATTAAAAGCTAATAACAAAAGGCATAGTTCAGTCTGGGATCCCTGAGTCACATGGACTAGCTAGCCTAGACTACATATGCATATGGAAGCCAGTGAGAGACCCTTTTACAAAGAGAAGGCAGTGCCTTTGAAGTGAATTCCAACTTACACACACACACACACACACATACACACACACACACACACACACTAACACTAAGGGGGCAAGAAACTGCAACTGACTAAAATCCCAAGATGAAATTGATAATCTTAGTGGTCCATTAATGACTAAAGAAAGTGAACTTTTAATTACTAGTTCCTGAAAAAGAAATCTCTGGACCCAGATAATTTCATTGAGAATTCTAATGTTCATTTAAAGAAATAACACTGATTACACACAATCTCCTTTAGAAAATAGAAGAGATGAGAACCATTCTCAAGTCATTTCAGGAAGCCAGTGTTACAGACCATGAAAAGTGCACACTGGGAAATAAAGAACACGCTCTCGAAAGGTTGGCACAAAAATCCTGAATAAAATATTCACAAGTCAAGTCCATCAAGATGCTCATGAATTATGCACTCTGATCCAATGTAGTTTTTTTTTCTAGGTATGCAATGAATGACAGTCAATAGCCACATGTCAATAGACCAAAGAAAAAAATGGTGGGCACAGAAGTACATTTGAAAAGTGTTTCTAGTATTTCACACTTCCTAAGTGTGAAAACAGGCCAGTGATCATTAAACCTTCCTTCTTCCAGCCACTGCAGTAAGCGCTGAGAGCAAAAGGCATGGAGAGAAGTGAAGGAAAGAAAATAACCCTGGTATGGCTGTCTACAGAAAAGTTCCAAGGACTTTACACAAAACCTACTGATACTAATACGGGAATACAATAAAATCACAATATCCAATATCAACATAAAATCACATTCACATATTAATAAAGGATTTGTGACAACAAGAATAAAAATAACAACATTTGGCAGCTCATAGAAAATGAAATACTTAGGTATTTGTTTAGTAAAATAGGCAGAAGATGTTTGTACTAACCTAGTTAAGTGGGAAATGTTTTGTTTTCATGAGTTTGAAATCCATGTAAACTCCCAGAAAAATTTTTGTTTGTTTGTTTATTTTATTGGGGGGGCATATTCTCATACTAATTTGAAAATTAGTATGCAAGTACAACTACAATAGTATCCTCATAGAGGAAAATTTAATGAGGCATCCATGCAATGTCTCTGAGTACTACAGAGCCTGAGGACCTGTGCCTGGGTGTTAGCAATGGAGACACAGATGTATAGATTAGTGGAATAGAACAGTGAGTCTAAAGATAGATGTGCACAAGAATCCTCAACCATGACTGGTAAGAATTTTGCTGTTTTAATTAAAATTGATTTTTATCTATTTGAAAGTTGTATATATACTTCAGTGCCAGGAAATTTACTTAATTCCTCCAGTGAGGCTGTCGTAGTTACATCCACTCCCCAATCCTACCTCCACCTCCATCCTTGTACCTCATCCACATCATATCTCTCTCCCAACATATGTTCTCCTTTATAATGAATTAATTGTATTAAGAATTATATGCACAATTAATTATTTGTCTTTTAGGAACTCAAGGAAAATTTTTTTTGAGTTTAGGAGGGAGACCCACAAGGACAGGCAATCTGTATATCTCTGAAGCAGCTGGGAGTAGGGAGATGGAAGACAGAGAGAGAAAAAGAACAGGCAGGCTCAGCACTGTCAGTAGGGGAGTGGCTGCCCAGCAGGGCTGTAGTAAAAGTTCAGCCAGGTTTTTAACATTACCTCAAAAGCAATTCAATAGTGAAGGAAAGGTATTTCAATCATACTCTGTCTCACACATAACTTTGTACTAACTAGGTGGGCAATAAGAGCGCCTTGACAGCCTGGGGCTAGAAGAAGAGCTCCCAGCACTAACACCCAATGCTCGGGTAATAAAAAGAAAATTAGGAGACAAGACTTCATGAAGAAGGTGAAAAGATGAACTATCTATTCCGAGAAAATGTCTGTGATCCTGAACTTCATGAAGGATTTGGAACTGGAACACAGGAAGAATCTCAAAATTCAGCCATCACCAACAAGACTGTTTGCAGTCTTCTGAGTGAAATATTTGAAATTTTCTGGGTTCTATTTTAGTATTGAATACAGCTAGTCAGCTTCCAGGATTGATTCATAGTGAATCAATTGGGTAAGCTCTGATAGACTGTGTTCTTTTACGGGCCTCATTCAGAGGCCCAAACCCTGTGTAAAATTGTGGTGTTGAGCCTACCTGGTATTTGGTGGGAGACAGAGTTTAGAGGACCCTGATGAGAAAATTCAGTATGAAGAAATTTGTGTTTCAATGAGTGGCATGCCCCATTCGCCCACTCAGCTTTCCTGTTTCAAAATTCATTCTGCTTTTGCTAACTAGAGAAACTGAAAGGAAGGTTTGTTTCAGAGACTCCTAAAGTATGCTTGGTGACTGTCTCAAGCATACAGATTACTGTCGATGTTTGCATACATATGTTCATCCCTGGAGATCAACCTGATCATAACTTTGACTCAGTTTCTTGTTGGAAAGAAATCAAAATGGGATGTGGTAAATATTCATCAACAGGCCTGAACTGCAAGATGAAGAATAGAAATACTTCAGTGCCAAGAAATGTACCTTGTTCTTCCAATGAGGCTGTCATTTTGCTCATGAGTAAAACAGGGAAAGTAATGTGATGTTCATTTTCCTCCAAGTTGTGGGTCCTCATTGCTTTGGCAAGGATGATTGTCAATGTAATTGACTCTGTATGGGAGCAGCTAGCTGTGTTCTGCCTCAGTCTGAACTGGAAAGCATTTGTAATAATATGCTCTGGTAATAAGCAACGGTCTCTTTTTCAGTGAGACAAAAATCAAAGGCATGGAGTTCAGCACTTCATGCCACATGGTTTTCCTGGAACTGGTTTTAAACCTGACTTGAAATCTTCCCAATCTAGAATCAAGAGGCTTATGAGATGAACACTATGACAGTGTGCTTAGGATGTGGGAAGGCTTGTTGCTCTGTGATGAGCACCACCCCCACTTGACATATGTAGCCCCAACTGGAGGCCCAACTTCATTTAAAAATAACTTTGTATTTATTCTTTCATGATCTCATATACATGCATTTTGCTTACGTCATTCCTCACTCTCCTGACTTACCCCCTTTCTCACTCTAGAACCTTTCGTCATAGAATATCCCTTTTCTACATTTGTGGATAAATATCTCTCTCTGTGTGTGTGTGTGTGTGTGTGTGTGTGTGTGTGGTGTGTGTGTGGTGTGTGTGTGGTGTGTGTATGGTGTGTGTGTGTTTGTATGTATATATATTCCACTGAGATTAATAAGGATTGTATGTATGTTCATGGTGTGTGTTTGTGTGTGCATGTGTATGTGTGTTTGCTGGATCATGGGAAATATATTAGTTTTCAGAACCTTGAATAAAAATGACTCCCCACTCTCCCAGAAGCCATTAATCTCAAATATTGCCACTGCTAGATGTGGTCCTCATGAAGCCATCCTCATTCATGCTAGAATTATTGGTTAGCCTGTCATTTTATAGATATTGCATATATAATCATAGCTGCTAGGAGTTAATGGGCTCATTGGGTCTGATACATCCAGAAGACAACATTTTGAAGCATTCCTCTCCATACTCCTGCTCTGACATTCTTTTTACTCACCTCTTCTTCTATGTTCCCTTTATGTTTTGTCATCAAGGGGGTGATACAGATGTCCTGTTTTGGGCTGAACATGCAACAGCTACTTATAAGCATTTTTGGCTAGTTATAAATATGTACATTAACTCCAGAAAAATTGATAAAAGCACATTAATCTATGAGTATATATGTAAGTATTTAGATGATAGTTTGACAACATTGCTGTTTAGCAAAAAAGAAAAGAACCAAAACAACAATGAAAAAAATCCTCATTGTAGCAGGTTCCCCTATAGGGCCTATGACCTCATTAGTCATGAGGTGTTGAGCAGGCTTATAGTACCAGAATGAATTTCCTCCTTTGTAGTGTGCTAATTCCCATTAGACTCATGTCACTATTGCACCAGTGGGAATACTTTGAATGTCAGGTAAATATGATAAATGCAGGGTTCAGCACTGGCTAATTACATTAATCTCCTCCCTGCAGCTTACATAGATAGCATGTTTCTTCTAGTAAATGTTATCCAGGAAGGTGGAAGTTTTCAGGTCAGCGCTGGCTTGATTTCTCTATGTCCTGAAACTAATGTGTGTAATGTGCTCAGCAGTTGGGTCTTACCATGTAATTTCTGGTGGGAAACGAAGAGTAATGACAATAGCCTTTGTTGTTTTGAGGATCTCTACCAGTCCCACACCCCAAACCCATAACTCCTAGGGAAGTATCATACACCTAACACAACAGTTTTTGTTTAACAGCCCCTGGCTCTTAGAAGTAGCATTGTCCAGTCCTGGATGCCTACATTTTGATAGGAATTTGATAAATTAATAAAGTTGATATGGAAGAATCAGTGGATAAGAATAAAATTTAACTTTAGGAGAAAACTTTAGTTTTTAGAAAACTTTCCCTATGAGGTATTAAAACAAAACAAAACAAAACAATAGTGTGGGATGAGATGAGAGAAACAATAGCAAGAATAGTGTAAATCAGTGGAAGAAAGAGGAGTCCATTATCAGACATATTCACGGTGAGGTTCTAGCAATTAGCAGAGATGATATTGTAAGACCTGAGGCATAAGAATAACCTAAGTTTGACCTGAACACATTATGGTTTCAGTTTTCTAATTCTTAGATGAAATGTCAAGTGAAGCAAAGGCTTGAGCATTGATACAGGGGAATTCAGTACAGCTTGTGTGTATGTTATTTCTAGAATAGAAAAACTGAATCTATCATTTATATTCCAAGCTGTTCTAGAGATCACTGTGAAGAGATGGCCTCAGCCTCCCAAGTGCTTGGGTCACAGGCCAGCATCACCTCCCATCTATCTTTATCACCCCCCTTTCTCTTTTATTTTATCAAAAAACCAATATAAAGAAAAGAGCTAAACTAAAGATGAGTAAAGATTGACATTATCCGGGCAAAGTTGTAGTAAAAATGACTCCCAGACTCCTGAACGTCCTGTTTATAGAGGAACCTTGCATAGTGATGCTGGAGAGGCAGTTACTAGCTTCAGGTAGAGAAATAGAAGCAAAACCAGAAAGGCGTCCACCATTACCAACACTGTAGGAAAACATGCATTTGAAAGCCATCTGAAAGGGGCTGATTCTGCACAGTGTATAGGATATTTAAAAGCTGTATATTTTTGGGCCAGAAATTGTGTTCGGTGAATTTTCCTCTAAAAACCTTTGTGCAGTTGTTGCCAAGAGGCTTAGAATAATGAGAAACTTGTAAGTACCCAGATACCCTACAGTGAGAAAGCAGCTTAGTGTTCATGGGCACTTTGACAAAAGTGGACATCGTGCAGCCGTTCAAAAGACAAGATGCTTGTATCATGTGATGCAGTCTACAAATATCAGCCACACCTTGTGCAGAGTATGAATGTAAGTTTGATAAGAGTGTGTATGGAGTGAGACACAGCCAGGTAAGATATTCACCAGAATGTTGCATTATGTGTTTGATTCTTTTAGAGGGTGTCAGAGAACCTAACATGTGTATTAGTTCTACCATTCAGATGAAATATTTTCCTTTGATGGGGAAAGAAGACCTCTACAGTGACTGGTATACATCTTGTATTCTCAGTGTTTGGTACAGCCACTTGAGCATGGTAGAAAGTTGACATGTTGATTTCAGTTTTCCTGTATTTGAGTTTAGAAAGCTCAGTTCAACGCATCTAAGGCTTGCATCTGTCCTGTTCTGGCTCTGGCCTTTGTGCCATCACAAAACCTAAAGACATCAAGTAACAAAGCAAAGTCCATATAGGGCTTGCTGTGATGGGTACTCATTTATGATGTCAGTGTATATGTATACACAGGGACATACATACTGTTTCCTCAGCTCTTTGAAGTAAACATGGTATTGTCTCATTTCCTGGGTGAAGGAGAAACTGAAGCACTTAGTATGTTTTTTTTCCACCTAAGTTCAGCTGTGTAATATGTTCTTTACCTTGGTTGTGGGTTGTCCTGTCATCCGTCTTCCCACTAGTTACAAGCATGCATCTATATGTATTGGGAAACTTAAAAGATTCTTCATAGCTTATCATTTATACACTGAGACTTAGTGCTGGACGAGGGTACGCAGAAGTGAGCTCAGGCTGTCTGGATAAAGTGGAACCACTACTCTCCTGTCTGATTAGGTGAAGGTTTTCACTGACACATTAGGAAACATCCTGTGAGGGGTAAGAAGGAGGAACAACCCAGGCATGGGAAGAGGGGAGGACTGTGGGTACCCCTAGGGCAGCACTGGCGTCTCCTGTGACCCAGAAGACACAGAAGATGGGCTTTCAAAGTGACCTCAGACTCTGTCACTGTTGTGTACATTAGATGCAGGGACTCTTTGAAAGCCTTACTTCACACTGTTTATTTAATTTTTCCCCCCAGAGTCACAGATCTCTACTGTACAATGCCATTGTTTGTTCAGAGAAGCCCTCTAGTCCCATCTTCTCATTTTTAGCAATCCCTCTCTGGTACAGCTGAAGTAAATTGAGCCCCATTTCCACATTTACTCCGTGCCAAGCTCAGTCTTAGCTCCTTGGCTTAGGACTTAGACAAGGTGTGAGTATGAGTCATTTGATGAAGCCTGAGCATTGTGTGAGAAAACTCAAATTGATTTGCAGGAGGATGGCTTTTTTGGCGAGTAGCTTATAAGTAGAGGAGTCATATCTTACGGAGACAAGTGAGTTGCTTCTGCAAGCATAGATGCAGTAGATTGCCAAGTCTCTGAAGTCTCTGTGAAAAGGTTGTTTCTCGTATATACCTCTTATATTTTCCATAGATACAAATAAACTTTTAAGTATTTTCCTCTTTCTATTTACAAATTTGTTTTTTCTTAGTATATCTTCTATATATGAGCATACCAAGTATATTTTTTATTTAGAAATACCTGGTGTGTGAGACAAACCATACCTCATGCTGCCAGATACTTCAGCTGTTCCTTGCAACCTGTCCATCTTCTGGGATATAAAATTAATAAACTGATGTATTAAATCCATGCAAAAAATATTGCTGAACATGTACTGCCTCCAACCACATCTCTATTCGTCAGTAAGAATACTGGAGCAGCTGAATATTATTAGCAAGTAAGTGAGTTTGTTTAACAAAGCTGAAGTTGTCTTGGCTCTGGAAAAACTCCGTCTGCTTGTCACTTCCAGCACAAATGGACACAGGAATGATGAGCAGCGTGTCTGGTGCTGTGTTGCTTGAGAGCAGCCTTCTTGTTTTCTGTGAATGCTTCCTGACCTAGTATAATGCAGGATGATGACATGCCTGTGGAACAGGACCTGCTCGTCCAGATGAGGCCCACCTTCTTCCTGGTTCTTGGGGAGCTGTGCTATGTGAAGCAGCTAGCACTAAAATGCTGATGAATTTTGTGTGCACATGTGTATACATATATGTAGTGTGGGGGGGATGGTGGTGGTGGTGGTGGTGGTGGTGGTGGTGGTTATGTCAGTTTGTCACTGCTCTAAGGCTAAATTTGAGCTCCCATATTTGATAATTATGTTTCGGAGATACCAGCTACTTCAATCCTGGCTACTGAGGGTGGAGAACAGCTTTGTCTTAGAAGTTTGAGACTAGCCTGAGCAACCTAGGAAGACACCATTTCAAAGAAGATTATAACAAATAACCCATGCTGTTAGAAGAAAGCAATAACATTTTCACTCTAGTCTCCTTCTCTTACCTTTTGTCTGCTGCATTGAACATTAATCCCCCTTTCCTCTATTGTGTGACATGTTGTGATGTCTCATAGACAAACACAGCTAATCTTAAGATGTGAATACTTAGGGAGTCATGAAACGTGCACAGTGAGAGGTACATCACCCAGTGACTGAGATTTAGCTTTTCTCAATTTCTACTGCAGAATGTCACTTTTGGAGGAGATTCCATGAAGCCAGATTCATGGATTAAAGATGAAGCACAGGCTACAGCCACACACCCCTGTCCTCTGACACTCAGTCCTTTCTGTTGATACGCTCAGTGGTTAAAAACAGCTACCCCTGGCTTAGTGTTCATTCCTTGGCAATGTTCAGTATAGCTTATTGGATTGTTTAAATACGTTTTAACCTAAAGATCTTGAAGACAAGAAATCAGGGATGAGGCTATTTTAGGCATATTCAGTTAATTTGTTAACACATCTGGAACAACTGAATATTAATAGTAAGTAAGTGGGTTTGCTCAATAAAGCTGAAGCTGTGTTGGCTCTGGAAAAACTGCATCTGCCTGTCACTTCCAGCACAAAGGACAAGACCCTTGACTAAATTCTTAACCTGTCTCCAATGACTTCTCTCCCAGTAGTCCACTGCAAAGATGCCTGCTTGGCTCAGAAACTTGGATCTTTTCCTCATTTTAGTGACAAATGGTAAAATCAAATAGTCAATGGATAATGCAAATTGAAAGGATAGGCTATTACACAGCAATAAAAGTTAATGCTATCATTAAAGCTATTTTATGGTGAGAGGATACTCATATAATGTTAAGTGAAAATGTATGATACGAAATTGTATACATGTCTGAATAAAGTGAACCCTCACTATAATATTAAAACATTGCATGTATTTATAGATTCTGAAGCATGTGTTAAAATAAGAAATACAAATATTTCATCTAGGTAACCTGGAAGAAAATATGAGTTTGATTTTGTATATTCCATTTCTATTTCCCAGTTTCTCTAGTCTTTATTTTTCCCCTCGCTCTTCTATCCTAAATCCATTCATTAAAAACACACAGTTACAGGAACATAAGAACTGGCCAGTAGGCTCTTATTGACTTGCAATGTTCTTCTTAGGTTCTTGATGGGAATGTTTTCATTTGCATGGCCGAAGAAACAAATACATCCAGCTTCTCTCTCATTTTCCATGATCAATGCTTTGTGGGGTCTTTGTGTGGTTAGTCTAGTCATCTCTACCCTGAGGTATAGTGGGCCAGCCTTCTGAAGCACACTGCAGACTCTACACATGCGCGTGCGTGGACACACACACACACACACACACACACACACAGATTGCTTTTACAACCAAGTGTGTTGAATATTAGTCTTGAGGATGCAGGATACTGTGGCTTCAGATGGTTTGTGGGAACAGAGGTACAGGTATCCTGCTGGAGTGAGGCAGCGTTTTAGAGATGTCTGTTCTCCTTGAGGTTTGGGACTGACACAAGAGTTGGTTTAGAGGGGAAAAAGTTACACCTCTCTATCTGTCCTTGTAGGGAAACCTCCTTTATCCCCATCAAAACTGGCCATTTCCATAGACTGCTTTACTGATCAAAAATTTTCAGCTCCATTTCCCTCCCAAGCCAAAGCAGTTGTCATTTAGTCACCCCTTGGTTTCATCAGCATTCATTGACAATTTGCTGTCTGCTTATTCCTGTGAAGATTCCACTGAGTGTTAAACCATATTCCAGCAGCTTGAAGGGGAGGATATGTGGGTGACATAAGAGCAAAGATAGTCGTCACATAAGGTCATATACCTTAGTGACACACACCTGGAATACGTGTTTCTCTGGAATAGCTAGGGATTCATGACAGATGCTCTGCTTTAGGACACAAACTATTCTGTGCTCCTGACCCACAGACCTATAATTCCTGACCCAGGATTGTTCAGCTTTCCGTGCCCTGTGTGGTCTATGCGGAGAATTACCCATGAAAGTGACCTTGCAAAAATGTTCCAGAGAACAAGCACCTGATACAAATGTGTAAGTGATGATTTCTGAAAGAGTGGCTCTCAAGACGGCCATTTCTGTCATGTTTTATTACTTCTTTCCCTGTAAATGGTTGAGTTAAGGATATTCCCTTTAACCCAGGTTAAAGCAAAGAATAAGTTGTAGCTTACAATTTTATAATTTACTGATCATCTTTATACTTAATGGAGAAAAAGTGCCTCATGTAAGTAGCTTATTTAAAAAATAATTTATTGTTATTTGCTTAAATGTGTAAAATTTGCTATCTTAGCCACTTTTCAGTATGGAATTCTGGTCTGGTTATTATTGCTGGTCTCTATAATTCTTTTCACTATATGAAACAAAACAATGACCAGCTAAGCCCCTCTCCCCACTCTTCTCTCCAGCTCCCAGCAATCACTGTTCTGTCTATAATTTCTGTGATTTTGGCTGCTTTAGGTCTTACACAGATGGAATGACACAACTTTTGTCTCTGTGACTGATTTATTTTTATCACCAAAAGGCCTTCAATTTTCCCCATATTGTAGGGTGTCTCAGAATTTTCTTGTTTTAAGATTGGTTAAATATCATTTTGTATGTTTCAACTTATGTTCTTACCCATTCGTCTACCTGGGTTGTTTTTAACCTTTTAGCTGTTATCAACCATGGTAGTATGGTCTTGAAAGTACAAATACCTCTTTGCTTTATTTTTTTCTGCTAAGTATCTTTAACACTTAAATCTTCAAACCATTTTGTACCTTTTTTTTTTTTTGCATAAGGCTTTGGTACAGTACAACTTTATTCTACTACAGATGGATAGTGAGTTACCCCAGCAGCATTTGTTAACATCACCCTTTTCTCCATTCAGTAGTCTTAACCTTCTCAAAAATCATTGGCCCACTGTAATGATGAGTTATTTAACAATTTGATAGAACTTATAATCACCTGGGTGATGGACCTCTGGGCCTGGCTGAACGGAATTATTTTGGTCACGTTAATTGAAGTAGGAAGACCAATTCACTGATAATATTTCTAAGGTAGGGGCTACTAGGCTATAAAAGAGTGAAGAAAGTGAGTTGAATTCCCACATGCAAGCATTCCCTTCCTCTCTCTCTCTCTCTCTCCCTCTCCCTCTCCCTCTCCCTCTCCCTCTCCCTCTCCCTCTCCCCCTCTCCCCTCCACCCCCCCCTCTCTCTGCTTTTGACTCCTTATGACTTTTGAGCTTTAGGCTCCTGTTGACTTCCTGTCAATGATGTATTGCAATGTGGAATGTAAACCAAAAGAAAACCCTTTTTCCCTTAAGTTGCTTTGGTCAGGGTATTCTGACCAACAACAGGAAAAGAGACTAAGATGTCACATCTAGTTTAATCTATAGTTTGCATTCTGCAGGTCTTTTCTTCAGTTAATTCTGATGTAATTATTTCATTGATGCCATTGTAAATGAAATCATTTTGTAATTTCCTGTATAGATTATTATTGAATGTATTCTACCTCTTCCTGAGTTCATAAGTCTCCACCCTGTATATACATAACTTCAGAGGTTTCTATACACATGGACATATCATTTGCATACAACAATGTATCTTCCATTCAGATTTAATGGCCTTTTCATTTCTTGCCTGTTTGTTCCAGGAGTCTATATCCTAGATTTGTTTGTAATTTTAGATGAAAAGCTTTCAGTATGAGGCTTTGAGTGTTTGTATGGCTTTTATTAAATATCTTTTATTTTGTATGTATCTTCAGAGGTAATAGAAGTATGGGTTATAAATAATTATTTTGCAAGTTAAATTGTAAAGAGAAGCATAATTCATAAATGTGATGTATACTTGTGAGTGTTTGTTGACTACTCCTTCAGTCATTGCTCTGATTCTCTATATAGGGCACTTTTTTCCCGTCATAATAGACATGAGACTGAAGCAGATAAAACAATCTTTATAGGCAAAACATATGATTGAAATAGTAGTGGGTAGGATAGGGAGCTTTTCTGGTTTAGAGAGATTTAGATTCCATGACATAGAAGAGAATTAACCTTTTACTGAGTCGCTGGGATGACCTAAAGTCCAACAGATTTTTACTAGTCATGAGGAGACTATTTTAAAAATAAACCTATATTTTATACATTTTCCTTCTTTTTTCCACATATAAGACATTGATCAACAGCCATTTTATTTCTGAACATATTGTTACACCAACATGAATCAAGCAGGTTTTCATTTTTCATTGATGATAGGTCGAGGCTATGAGTGTGACTCAGTGACAGAGTGCTTGCCCAGGGTACACAAGGACCAAGTTCTATCTTCAGCATATGAAAACAGATAGATAGGTTGATGATAGATAGATAGATAGATAGATAGATAGATAGATCAAAAGACCTGACTGACACATTCCAAATGTTTCTGTCAAGGGTTATGGCTGTGGGGTATGGACAAAGGTAGTCTCTAAATCTCTCCCCATAATATTCCTAGTTTTGCCTTACAGTGGTGAATCTTGCAGAACTTAGCTTTATTTAATGATCTATTAGAGTTTCCTGCTGTTCTTTTAAAAAGTTAACCTCCTCAACAAATGAGTAGAATGAGGAATTAGGGATACTCATGGGTCGGTTATGCAGATTTTCTGGTGAAAAGGACAGCATAGTATGTACTGCCTATGTATATTTCTTGTCTAGAATCCTTCTGAGACTCTTTTGTGTTTGCTGAATTGTGAATGAACACAACACAGTTAATATCATGCTGTAAGACATGGAAATATAAACGCAGAAGTTTAGAATACAAACACGAAGGGAGAAACCTGTTATCTTTTGGGCTGCTTTTCTGGTTTTGACAAGTTATTTTTCTGAAAGATACAAAGAAGTTCTGGTCTCTGCACCCAGCCTTGCGTTTGTATCTACTAGCTTCGTGTTTGTATGCCTGTGTGCGTTTGTATCTACTAGCTTACTCAGTGTCCCTAATGAAGCGGAGCCTCGAAGTGTAAACTCTAAAGTGAAGGTCAAGGTAGTAGTAAGGGACTAAATTAATTCAAGACTCCAACAGAGATAACATTCCAGTATTGATGGCTATAAGAGAAAATAACTGTCATGATAGTGGGAGGAAATGTTTGAAAACTTGTTCACAGGTCATTGTATTACACAGTTCTGTTTGTATGCGTCTGGTGGTGTGGTTGTCTCAGGTTACATTTACAAGAGTTCTTGGTGGTTTCTTTTGTTATTTAATGTACATGTGCTACAATGGCCTCATTTTTAAACCACGAAATGCTAAAGACAAGACAAGACAAGACAAGACAAGACAAGACAAGACAAGACAAGACAAGACAAGACAAGACATATTGACAAAGCTTTGCCCATTCTTGCCACTTACAGGCCCATGGCCTTGTGCAGACCTGTGGCCTCTGCTGCTGTTTCTTTCCACATGATCATGTTTACCCAAAAGGCTGTTGAGTGTTTACTGGGAAACTATTGTTTCATTCTGTCTTACTGCTCCAGCTCTTGGTAATCACATATTTGGACATGGTAGTTTCAGGAGATGAGACTCAACTAACAGAAAAACAGCACGTGTATTCAGCCTATGTTGTTAGAATGATCAGTCCTGAGGAATTCAGTGCATTTGGACTGTAAGCTTTTTCTAAGTTTTGCTTTTGGTATGTTTTGGTCTGCCTTCCCCAGTAGCAGTCACTCCTTGGCATAGTTTGAATTTGAAATGTCTCCCCCGGGTTTATGTGTTTGAACACTTGGTCCACAGCTTCTAGTGTTTTGTAAATGTGTTGAACTTTTTGGCCATAGAGCCTAGCTAATAGTTTCAAAGGCATGGGGCTGGGGCTTGAGGGTTCTAGGTCACTCTCTGCTTCCTAATCAGTTGAGAGGTACACAAGTACCTTTGCCCTACTGCCACCATGGAGCTCATCCCACTGCTGTTCCTTCCTCATGGGACAGTATCACCTGCATTCTGTGCTAGATTAAGTCCTTTTCTTATGTTGATTCACTTAGATATTTGGGCCAAGTGACAAGAACAGTTACTCATACAGAAATTCAACACCAGGAGTGAGCCCACTGCCATTATAAAAAAGACCATGTTACTGATAGTTCTTTGGAAATGATTCTTGAGAGGATATGGAAGAATTTGAATTGTGGGCTGGAGAAGCCGTGAGTGCTGTAAGCAGAGTTTAATGAATGACTCTTGTGGGAATACCATTGACAAAAATGCTGATAGAAGTGCAGGCAGTGGTCTAGATAAAGATATCAGTGGTTAAAGTTCTTGGCCTTCAAGCATAAGGGCCTAAGTTCGAATCTCCAGAAATCGTATAAGGCTAGATGCAGTACCATATGTCTGGGGTCACAGTGCTTATTTACTGAGATGGAAGATAGAGACAGAAAATCTCATGAAGCTTGCAGACTAGCTATCCTGCAGAAGTCAGCTTAGAACAACAAAGAGACATTGCCTTTTATAAGGTGGAAGAGAAGGACTAACATAGGAGGCTGTTCTCAGATCTCTATTTTTTAAACTTTTTTATTGGTTCTTCGTGAATTTCACATTATGCACCCCAGTCCCACTCATCTTCCTATCATATTACCCTCCACCCTTACAACATCCCTCAAAAAGAAAATATAAAGCAAAAAAGAAAAAGAAATAAAACACAAAACAAACAAAAACACAATGAACCAACCAGGTTGGAATAAAGGCATGTGTATGTGTCTGTGTGTCTGTGTGTCTGTATGTGTATACCTTGAGCTGACAGCAGAACCTGGTGTTGTTATTCTTGTAATGTTTTTGTGGGTGTGTGAGATACAAGATTATTGAGTCTTGGAAGCATGCTCCAAAGTTGTAGAAAGAAGATTAGGCCACATACTGTATAGCAGGGTTGGATACTTTGCACAGATCTTCTGAGTGGTATACACATGGACTATGAAGGTGAAGCCTAAATTATAGTAGAGGCCTCAGCATGTTGAAAATGCCAGGAATGTGGAATATTGTTGAAGAAAGCTGCAGGCACTGAATGGAGCCCGCTGAGAGGCCACATGTGCTATAGGCAGCAGAACTGTAGGGGTAGGACTACAATACCCTATTTGAGACCAGATGGTGCCACTTTGAGCCTTAGATACAACATATGGAACTGAAGGGTTTAGTGTTTGTCTAGATACGGTTCAGTGTTCCTTTGATCATATCTTTGCTGAGACTGCTCCTATCCTTCCCTTTGGAATGAGAATGTTTATCTGTGCCTTTGTATATTGCAATTATGTAACATTTTATTTTATTCTATAGAAGCTCCCAGCTCCCAAATTGTGTATAGTCTCAAGAAAGAGATTGCATTGGACTTTGAATTATTGGAACTGCGTTTGAATTATTAAGACTCTGGAGACTTTGAAAGCAGTATTCCATGTGTTTTTTATGATTTGATGGCCATGAGCCTATGGAGACCAGGAATGGAATGTTATTGATTTATTGTTGATAAGTTCATATGTAAATACATGGTCCCAAGCAGTTGGTACTATCAAAGCAGGTTGTGGAAACTTTTGGATATGGGGACCAGATAGAAGAGTGATAAACCACTCTATTTTGAGCCTGCACTTTTTCAGTTTCCTTATCCACTGAGTTGTGGGCAAGCAGCCTCACACTCCTGTAGACATGGACAAAATCTAGTTCTGCTGCCATGCCTTTTGTATCATGAGAGATTGAGTCCAATTAAGAACAAGTAAGAATAAATTCTTCTTTAAGTTTTTTTTAAGTTGTGTATTTAGTCACCATAATGAAAAAACTAACCAATATATGAGAGGAATACTTTTCAAGCCTCCGAGTGGATGCTTGAAACTACCGAAAGTATTGATCTCTGTTTATGGACTATGTTCCCCATATAGATCTATATCTATGATAAGCTTTCATTCACTTAAAGAAACCACTTCCTGATTTCTCCTAGTGGACGCCAATTGACACTATCACTACTTTTATGTTCTAGGACCATTATTAAGCAAAATAAAAAAGATGTTTTTAACACCAGTCCAGAAATGCCTGTGTTGGTTCAAATGAAAAATGCCCATCATGAATTAATATATGGTCTCCAGTTGATGGTGTTGTTTGTAAAGGCTATGGATCTTTTAGAATGAGGATCCTTGCTGGAGGACATCTATTAGTAGGTGTGAGCTTTGAGTGTTTGTAGCCTTACCTCATTTTCATCTTTGTCACTCTACTTCTAATGTGCATGTGGTCTCTCTGCCATCTGTATCCGCTGCCATGCTTACCTGGCATTGTGGACATTCCTTAAACCATAAGCCATATAAACTTTTCTTCCATAAGTTGCTTTTGGTCATGGTGTTTTACCACAGCAACACATAAATTATTAAAGTACATCATGTGCAACTGAGGTGACTACTGTGTTCCGAGCATTAGAGAACATGATGGATCCACTGAAGACAGAGATGATTCAAGTCCCAGGCAAGGAGGAATAGGGCAATATGGAATCTTATCATGTTGCTCTTAATAGTGAACAATTGAAAAATTATAATTTGTTTATTTTTAAATTTTACATTTAATATTTTCAGGCAGTGGTGAACATAGAAAACAGAAACTTCAAGCATAATGGTGTAGATTCAGAAGACCATTAGATAAAACTCCTCCCAAGTGATGCAGCTAAGCTATGTGCACAGTATCCATTTTGCAGTCTTAGTGAGCACAGTCTTTTTGTGTCAACCCTGTTCTGGGTGCTAAATTTACATCAAGTCAGAGAAACAGTCCTGCAAATGAAGATGTTAGAAGCTACGTATGTTGTGGAGTTTGTATGATTGTAGACATAAGATACCTGGGAAAGACACCAAGAGCACAGGAAGCAGAAAGTGCTAGACTTGGGATGCACCTCAATGGTAGAGCACTTGCCCAGAACATGAGGCACTCTGGGTAAGACCTCTCACAAGAACAAACAAACAAATATACAAAGTATAACCCTTTCCTTGAGAAAGTAAAGGGGGAACTGATCTGTTTTGAATCCATGAGGGAAAAAAAAGTGAAAATTTGAAAAAGTAGAATGTACTTCTCTTCATACCGGTCTCAGTCACAGAGGATGGTGAGATCTGGTCCTGGGAAGCTTTAAGACTATTGAACTAGCCTAATGGCTTCTTCTTCAGGTATAATCAAATGTTTCAAGCTTCCAAAGACTCCAGCTATTAGCCTTGTGCTTTTGTCCAGCATGTCTAGAGAACTGGTTTCAGCAAGTACTAGGGAGATCAGCAAGTACACCATAATGCTACCTGCCCCCTCAAGGCCATGTGACCGAGGGAGGATATAAGGAAATGATGACTGGACAGGGGCATATAGGGCAGGATACAAGTAAGGGCATCAAGGCCTATTGGCCTATATATGCATGATCAACTAGAGGCAAGGATGCTCAGTGTTTCTCCAGGCCAGAGAGCAGAGGTATCTGTACATGCAGTGGTTACCCCTCATCTTTAGATTTTTCTTGTCATTTAAAAACCCAGGGGGATGCCGGAAATCAGCAGATGTTGACAACTATATTCTTTGTTTTTTCATATCAATACATATCTATAGTAAAGTTTTATTTTAAAATATGCACAGTTAGATATTAACAACAATGCATAATAAAAATGAAATTGTTATAACAATAAAGCAAGAAAAGTTGTTTAAAACTTAGGGATTCTTATTTCTAAATATATATTACAGACATCTTATAAGATACCTTTCCTGTAGTACTAAAATTGTCAAAATATAGAAGACCCAGAAAGACTACAGAAGCAAATGAGAATCAAGAACATTACTAAATTCAGTGTGTGTTGCTGGTTCAGAAAGTTACTGATGTGGCATGTTCATTAAATTGGAATATAGTCTGTAAATTATTAATAATATGGTACTAATTGGGATTTTCTGGTTTGAGCAATTTTATTTAGTCAAGTAAAATGCTAATATTTGAGATGAAAATTTAACTTGCTGTTTTGGAGTCATAAGCTTATTTGAACGTTTTTCATGCTAAGGATCAAAAAATAGCTGAAGTTATAATTAGTTCCAGTTCAGTTGTTTGAAACCACTCACAAGCCCACGGAAATCCAGACTGACTTCTGTTCGCTTGCAGGGAACCAACTTGTTCTCCAGATGTCTGTTAAGTCCTTGTCCTAGGCACAGTGACAGGTACTGTGAGGACAAGGAGGGAATGGTAAGAAATGGGCTTGTCCTCCAAAATAGTGCATGTCCTGACCATACAAGGCCAATTGTGTCCCAAAGGATCCCCAGTACACCACTAGCTGCAGTGAGTTCAAAGAAGAGCCATTTATTCTGTCAGATTTATTTTGTATTTGGAAGAGCAGGTTTTCAGAACAAGTAGCATTTAAAGAACATAGGTGGATAGGAGAAGAGTGTGAGTAAAAAACTTTGTAGAAGGAGAGCAAAGTGACCATGGAAGCCTGACTGGATGATCAGTACCTGGGAGAGCAGTGTGACCTGACTGTGAATTGTGGCAGCCTAAGAAGTGTGTGTGTGTGTGTGTGTGTGTGTGTGTGTGTGTGTGTGTGAATAACTAGCCTAGATAGGGTTTATTTTAGTTAGTCCTGTCTTAGCATCATGGAGGATGAGGAAGATTGCTTTCAGTAGGCAGATGATAAAATCCAAAAAGCTTGTGTCACTTTACCATAAGTTCATTTATTATGTATAAACAAGATCAGAGTACACACATTCTCATTTGTCAGCTTGTAAGAAGGGATTGAAATCAGTTGGATGAATTTCTTCTGTAATCTGAGAATTTTCTCATGCATTTTCTGCTATGTGTTCAAGCTTCATGGCTTATCCTTTCAGCTTTTTATCACGGTACTTGCTTATCAAGAACAAAGAAGTTGAAGTCTTCTCAAGGCATGGGGGTCATAGGTCAGGTATGTTTCCTCATTAACATCCTCTGCTTCCTACCTGTGAGTGTTACGCTCTCTGTGACACTGGAGAACTGTAAGTCTTTTAAAGGGAGTTCAGAGGTCCTCTTAAGGGACCTTGTAGAAATTATTTCAAATATCTGAAAGTTGAAGCTTGAAATTATATTTTGAAAATAAAATCATGCTTAGGGAATGAATCATCCAGTGTAGCATAGTATGAAGCTTAAATGTCCCTTAGACAACGCATTGGGCTCCAAAGATAGCAGCAACCATTGCAGAACAAAGGACAGGGAAGATAAATGGGTGCAGGAAAACCTGAGTGAGTCCCATTTGAACAACTACAAGGCATGCTATAGGAACTAAAAAAGCCAAACTCTTCAGACTTCCTTAATCTAGTTTCTTTAGTAAATTGCCTCAGGCCTTGGTTCCCCATCTAAAAATCAATGGCCATAGTTAAATGAAGCTGCCAGAGCTGCCACTGCTGCTGCTCTCTTAGAAGACTCAAACTAGAGATTCCTGATGCAAACTGATGTAAGTAGACGAGATGGCCACCTTAGGATTCCACTTTAATCCAAATCACAGTAAAAACCAAAGAGGAGACCAGTTTCGATTTCTATACTGCAATACTTGGTTTGTTTTCTACCTGTGGCCTGTTTTGCCAACAAGCTAAGTGGCCCAGAGGAGTAAGCAACCATAGAATCTCAGTGTGCATATTAAACTGCCAGCCTTGTGTATTCTTAAAACTTATCCCTTAAAAATGAAGGAAGATGAAAGGAAGATAGATAAGAATAAAGAAAATTACATTCACTTGAACTCATTAGGGTTGCAATCCTGAACAACAAAGATTCAAATAATCTTTAAAATGTGCTCAGAGATTTACAGACTGGTAGTTTCATTTATTTCTATAAACTCCAAAGAGGCTGATAGTAACATCAATTATTAGGAATCATATTGGCACTGGGATCAAGGGCTGGAGTGTGTTCTCATGTTTAGAGGAGTTGGGGAAGGATTTCCATGGTGCTGATCAGCACAGGTTAACCATGTCAAAGGCCAGCCCTCATTGGACTTGACCTGCATACAGCCCTCTCCAGTAGAATATATCAGTGGCTCACTGAACAGTGGCCTCCTGACTGTATTTTAAGTGCCCTGAACCAATGTTGTTCCATTTTGGATCTTTTATTTTGGAAGGAGGGACATAAATACACAGTCCAGTGACCAGAAGAGCTCCCTGACATAGCGTCACGCTTCTATTCTGTTGGACACAAACCTTTTAAGAGATGAGCCCCATGGATCAGGTCATCACCCAGGCTGGCTGAATATGTTCTAGCCTACGTGTTTAAAAGTTTTCCAGGCTATTCTGTCAAGTCTCCAGTGCCGTGCTGAAAAGTCTAGTAGCTACAACAAGCTATCTAAACAAAGAAACATGAAATAAATAAAAATCACAGGAAGTGAAGATACTTAAGATTCTTAGATTGGCTCATTCTTTAGGAATTAGAATGCAGCCCAATGTGAAGAGTGTAAGATTCTTTTCGAAAAGAGATTGAATAGATGGAAAACTGAGGTGCAGAGCAACAGTTAGAAAAATAACCTGGTATGACATCTAGTAGCATTATTGGAACAAGTGTCATGGATGACCTTTCTTTCTTCAGTGTTTCTATCAAGTCCTATGGAAACACAGGTGGGGTAACTGGAAACTTGTCTTTCCTGCTGGCTGGGCTGCCTCTTTTTGGAGTCTTTTGTGATGATTAGTGATGTCCTACAGGGAGTCCTGGTCGTTTGGGGTAGGCTGTGTTTCTATTCTTTTGCTTTTATGGCTCAGGCTGTCTTCCTCATGTCATGAGAGACAGAGAAGAAAATCAGTGTCTTTTCTCCCCTTATAGTTATTACTTGAGCAAATCCCTGTAATGAAAGACAGATAAGTGAATGAAAATGGAAGTTCAGTAGCATGCATATTTCAAGTATTCTTAGAAGATACTTAGAAAAGTGATGAAGTTTCAAGTCCCAGGTGTTCAAGAATTCTGACTCATATACCATCTTCTCTGAAACAACCCAAAAGGTGGGACAGGCAGTTGAAGGAAGGTGGCCAAGAAAGCAAGTGAACAAAGATGAAGCTATTCTTTCGTGAAGCTCAGTAGATTCCTCTCCTGTAGAGAAGTAGATGCCCTACAAATGGAAGTTCCTTTAGAGTTGTAAATTTCTCCTAGGAGTGTGACTTCTACTCTGTGAGTCCTTCAAACTAAGGGCTTCCAAATCATTTCTGCACCAGAGGCTCAGTCCCTTGCAGAGTGGAGGAAGGCTCTGCCCCTCTGGTCTCTGGCCTCACTGTTCAACAGCTAGAGAGTTTCCTGGAAGTTATAGGCGCCAAAGGGAGAAAGCCACAGACCTTGATGATGACAGCTGATACTCATTGACACTTGCAAAGCCCAGACATTGTCTTCTTCTGCAGGATCCAGTCTTAGTTTATCTTGGAATGTTTTGTTTGCTCTATGATGAAATTGAAAACTTTTGAATTTTAGATAAAGAGAATCTTTGTAATTGGTAAATAACATGATCCATGGAATGTTTAGTTTCTATATTGTGGTATTTATATTTTATTGTTATTTGCCAGGACTTCCTCCATGTGCTCTTTCAATTTCTATCTTGAGGAGTCTTGCTTCCATCTGAAGTAATCTGAGATCTTCAGGGACTGTGTTCATAGCTCACTATATGTGTAAGTGTTTGGAAGAGGTGACATTGTTAACAGTCCATGAATGGAGGACTACTCAGTATTCCTAAGAGATAATGTTTGTGGTCTAAGAAAAATCTACTGTCTTTTGATGGAAAATTTCTAGGACTTGAAACATGGTAACATTTGAAAATATCCCTCTGCATGTCACAGTACTATGAGTGGCTGTGGGGGCCTGGGTTTCTTCCTGTCATCAAATCTCACATTTAATTTGCAAGTCATGCTGAGTGTTTGAAGAAGTGATTTCCATGCCAGTGTATAAATACTGACCAATGGAAAACAGCTGTCATGCATGCTAAAGACAGCCATGTTTGGGAATTGCAAATCTAATTATGATATTCAATTGTTGGGTTCATGATTGCATTTAATCCTTCCCTTCACCTTCTGTATATGGTACTTTGAACTGGTCTGTGGATTATATCATAGGGGCTAGCCATTCTCAGAGCAACTGCATTCAGCGGGACAACTGGATAGGTTTCTACTTCATGTCAGAAACAGGTTTCGATATGAGGCAATATAATCCAACAAAACATCAACATTTGACACATTTTAATTTACTGTGTTTGAATACGTTTATTATTGTGTGCTGTCACTGTTAGAAGCTGAGTATTTAGAACTTAGCTTTTACATATGACTGTTGCACAATGGACTGTGGTAAAATGTGAATAATATTTGATTATTAGCAATACTTTGAACCATATCACCATGCCCTGCTCTTTTCCTCCAATGATTCCATGCCCAATTTGAAATGTTGAATGGAAGCCAAGCTTATTTCACCTGCAAGAGTCTCTAAGAGGTACAGCAGACTCATCACCGCATGTGTGGCTTTCTATAAAGGTCATTGTTGTGTAGCTGGCCCTTGATCGGTGCAACAAACATTCATGGCATTCTTCCATGTGCTTTGTGCTAAGAGGCTTGTGAGAAGAACAAAAGCAAGGAGTTTTTAATGCTACTGTGGACCTTGAAGAAAAGGACACAGTCAAATAATATTCCTGTGTGAACCTCTATCCCTGTGTGCCAACTATGGTATCCATGGGAACATGTGGAAAGGAACAGTCACTTGGCAGAAACCTAAGGAGGTGCCTGGTGGATGGGAAGGAGAGGGACTTATAGGAAAAGAAAATAACTTTCTCTAGTTGGTGGGGCTGCTAGGGTGGTCCTTGGGGCCTGACTGCCAGAGTGCATGTGTGGGTACATGATAGAAGGGAGAATGATCATGTACTTCAGACCCATTCACAATTGATTATATGGTTCAGACCCATTCACATCTAGCTTGCAACTTGGGCCCAGGGTGTCAAATTTCAGTAGTCTGGAAGCACTGAGGTATATAGCTCCAAGAGTAACGGGATTAAGTTGGCATTTGGAAAGTTCTGCTAGCTACTTCATAGAGGATGACAGATGGTGAATGGTGTTCTGAAATTTGAAGTAGATACAAACACTCAAAGACTCTCATCAGGAAAGAAGGATAGATGTTACCACCAGCTGAAGATGATCCAAGGAACTGTGCACCAGTAAGTACAAAACACATTGCACATATTTTGCAATGTCAGCATGCTTTTTTTCTATTAGTCTATGTGTGGTGTGAAGCTGTCATGATTCTCCCTTTCCTCATTCTTGCTTTCCACTAAGATTAGGTGTTCAAGGGAATATAATCACATTTTGTTTTGTTTTGATATATATAGGATTAAAAACTTCCAGAAAAGATCACTAAATGAAATACTATCATAGATGGTTTTTATGGCGCAATTTCGGGATCTCGTTTTTATTTTTCAATGTGGTTAGAAGAAATGCTTAAGTTTGTGTAATTGAGGGCTCACCATTCAAAATGATTAATGGCAACCCTATTTAGAATCCTGAGAAATCTCTGCCTTTAGCATGCTTGGATGTGCCTCTGGAATCTTAGATTTGTCTGCTGAGCTAATGGGGTACCACCTTAGAAAAGGGAGATCCATTGTGCTTCTGCACGACAGGGCAGCTGGAAAGATCACGACCAAGGAGGGCAATAAATACCAAAGAAGAAGCTTGAAATCCTGACATATATTCTGGGAGATAAAGAAAGACCTTGGAGTGTGTGAGAGGGCAATCCCTTTTCTAATTAACAAATTTGAAAGCTATGCTAAAACAGCAAAAACAACAACAACAGCAACAGACTTTCAGATCTGAACCTTACTAAGTAAAAATTGTTCGGCTGAGTGGCAGGGGACAGTTTGTTATGATATCTTCTATGGTTGTGTGTTGAATGCTTAAATCTAGAGTTTCTAAGTGTCTGGTATTGGGAAGTTATGTTTTCAATAGACAATTAGGAACAGTGAAGGCAAGATTTGTTGACAGATTTCAAGGCTGGAACAGGAGAGGTAGGATTTGAACTTAATCATTTGAAGACCTTGGACACTGTCAAAGATTTCTAGGCCTTTATTCTCCAAAGCAGTTATGAGGATAAGTTATCATGAAATCCCATTTACTGATGCGGTAAGTTGTGAGAGACGTGCTATTAGATGGTTCTGTTGTTGTGTTAATATGCTGCTGTGACTCTGTAGGGTGTGCTCTCTGAAAAGCCACTATTGTACATGAGGTTGACTGAATTGTTGTTGTGAGCTGTGGAGCCATGATCAGTTCTTGCACGTATGGAACAGAGCAAGAGGACAGAGTGACTTGGGTATCGTCATGCTGCACTGCAGTAGGAAGACTTGTGTGACAGTTTTCCATAGCTTTTGGCACTCTTAATGATGGTGAACTTGAATGCACCCTCTTCAGAAAGCAACATGCAGATCCTTATTGTACCTACTTTGATAGACACCCTTTCCTTAGCACTGAGGGTGGATTTCCTGCTCTTGGAGAGCACAGCCTTTACACACAACTTGGCTCAGTGGGAAGAAGGTGAGCAGGTTGCATTCAGTTGCTGAAAGCTGTTTTGCCGTTTGTCCCCTCTGAGCCTTTAGGAGAAAAATCAATCATTGTCTTAGCATTGTGAAGATGAGGCTTTCCTGTTTCCTTCCCATGAGTTATAATATTGATCTGTGGATGTGGAGCCTAGGCTGCATGTATTTGATTAGGAGGTATGGGAATTCCTGTAGTCTCAGCTTGCCATTCAACTGAAAACCAGCCTCCACAGTGGCTTTTGTTCTTACCATGGCCTGTTTCCAGTGCATCTGGGGATTTGTGTCTGGAAAGTGTAGCAAGACTAACTTTCAAAGCAATCTGCAGAATGCTGAAGTTGCATAAGGAGTACCCAAATGCTGGGCAGAGGACATTTTAATGTTCACTAGCAAAGAGAGCATTTCACGTATGGTAACAAAAGTCTTTCAACATGAGCACACCAGAATAATCTGTTAATCATAAGGGAATCAGATCGTCGGCTCCTACCAACCCTGTGTGTATGATGATAGCTATAGTTTACTCCTGTTTCTGTTCTTATCTCAAGAGAATATGCTATTAGATCACTACTAGTAAGAAAATAATGTTGATAAAGGGCCCTTATTTTATAGTGTGCTTACCGTAGAACACCAGCTGCTGTCATATGCATCTAGTTCCAGACTTGGAGCTCAAAGACTTACTGTCACAACTGGGTGTGTCTATGCCAGTCATGTTACATAGTTGAGATCTTCTGGAATGCAGCATATTGCATAGACAGCTTCACGAAGAAATATTTCCTGCAAAGCATCCTATCATTCTGTCCCCTGCACAGATCTTGGAGATGTATTTGAGAACCTTTCAGACTCATAGTTGACCTTGCCACAGAAACAGTGGCTTTAAGCCATACCCTTTGATGCCTTCTCTAGGCTTTTCTGGCTTCTTTAATAGCTTTATCCTGACTTCCGCCATTTATCCTTCCTGTGCTCTCTAAATGGAAAATGCTGAACGCTTGCTGGTCTGGGAGAACATTGGTATTCTTTCTCCAGCTCACCTGTGTGCCACTTCTGAGTTACTTCATCTGAATCTTCAAGGGCCAATCCATCCAGCCTTTAGGCACTTTGCTTTTCTACGTGGCTGCTGTATGGCTAAGTGCATTTTTGAGATATATTTTATCATCTTGAGGCATGTGGTGGGCGTTTTTCTTTGTTTTTGAAATCTCTTTAAAACATAGAATTTTATGTGGACCTCATATACGTCCCAGAATACTGTTTACCAAACTTCTGTGAGCCAAGACTATTCAAGAAGTATGTGAAAATAATAATAGTGCTAGGTATTGGGCAGTGCTAGGTATATACAGGTATTACTCATCATTCCGAGACGTCTAGGTATTTATCATATATATTAGTCATCATGCCAAGGCTTCTACATGTTTTGCTTCTTCATCCTCGTAGCATCTCTAAAGGTTGGGGTTACTTTAGAGGTCTCTGTGGAAGAGAAGCAGCATGCTGCAGTGATTAAGGAAACTGCTGAAGCTATCCCACACATCCTCCATTGGCTGAGCTTTCTGGGTGGTGGAACGGAAGAATAAGTCCATGATCATTTTCATTGTACCTGCTGCTTGTGTATGTTAAGAGTTTCCTTCTGGGCCACAGTGCCTGGACCAGTTATCTCAGACCCTCCTCCATAGTAAGATGACAACTAGAAGGTTCTTTCTAGCTCCCCATCACCCCACCTGCACCAGCCCTCTCTGATCAAGGCTTCTGTGTCTCCTCCCCTGTTTAGGACTCTGCTGTGGTTGCAGTGTCTGCTGCAGTAAAGGGCCCTTGAGTGGATGCTGGATAGCTTGCCATTGCACCTGAGCCGATACAGTCAGTGCTCAAGTTAGAGCAGAGCGTCTTCTTCTTCCTACCACTTCATGGTAGGTGGAAACAGAGCCATACTCTATCTCTTGCTAACAAACACTGCTCATTCTAGCCCCATCCCTGAGATAGTCAAGAGTTCCTCAGTATCCCTGACAGAAGTTATCTTACCGAGCCTTCCTTTATTCTTCATGCTTCAGTGATCATGTTTTGGATCATCTCTCCTGCCATGGCCCTGAACAGCACCACATTCAAGGCTAGCAGAGCTTCTTGATTTCACATAATAACTTGTGCTTTGTGTACTAGCATTGCTACTCTGGCCTTTGTATCTTCTCTCCTTTAGGCCTCCTCACTCCCTTCTTAGCCTGTGTTGCTCAGAGTGTTGTAGTCCTCCCTGGGCCTGAACTCTGTACAGTCAAACAAGAAAGCATCAGAAAGGTTTCACTGTGTTCTCCCCTGAGCGGCCCTCTGGCCACTTCCTTGTTTCTACAAATGTGACCCAACTCTAGTTATTCTCTTCCCTCTGCTGCACCATGCTGAACACTGACAAGACTGAACACAATCTTCTCCAATTCAGAGGACTTGTCTCACCCCATTTTTTGCTCTGGCAATGACCTTCTCCACTTGCCTCCCTGGGTCCTAGTCTGTATGCTGTGGTGTTTCTGAACTCTGTATGCTGCTGCCAGCTTTCTCTGCAGCTTACCCAGCACTACTTCCCTGCCCAGATTCTCAGCTGGACCCCAGCTCATGTGTCTACTCTACTATTAAGCAATACGTGGTGGTCTAAAAGCAAGGGGCCTCTGCCCTGTCTTCCCAAGGTCAGTGCTTGGAAACAGTGCTCCAGTATTTGCTTTCTTTTCACTTCTTCATCTCCAGTATCACCTGAACGCAATTGACAGGGCTCACATGGGAGACCAGCTACTGTCATTTCTGAGTAATAGATTTGTACCAAATGAACACTAGGAGATTGGAACATCGTAGATGTACAGTGCCGACAACAACACTGCATTGGCTCCTACATCCCTTTTCTCTGTAGTCTGGGCTGACTCCTACAGAGGCTGCGAGCTCCATCTGCACAGCTTCTGTCTTTTCTCATGGTTTCTGTCAATCCCATGCTCACCCACAGCTTCGTCGTCTCCATCTGGACCGATGTAACTGAACTAGAGGCTTATTTTTCATTTTCTCTACTCCTTGCCCAGCATATAGGGTGAGCACAGGAAATCTTATTGTTCCCTAACCTTTCACAAGCCTCACCACTCCATTCTTTACCAACTCCTTGTCCAGCTACTTGACCACATCCAGTGTCATCGTTCCCTTAGTCTTTTACTGTGCCCTGGTTGTGTTTCTGATATATCACACATGCACGATGTATGTGTTTACCCCAGGGTCTTGATATTTCTGACTTTGTATTTCTTCGCAGCATGTTCTCCGCCTATTTTGCACAGGATTCTCCTCAACATTCAAATACTCTCTATTCGGTTACCTCTTACTTTGCTGCCATTTTCTCCAGTTTAAGAATGTTGAGATTACATGATTTTTGTTTATTGCTTTCTGTCCTCTCCTCCATCTGAATATGATTCATCGAGGCAGGTGGCTTATGTTGCTTACTGTTGCTATGACAAAGGAAATAATTTATTTTCTCCACAGAGCTCACAGTGGCCATCCTGCTGTTTTCCTTGGTTTCACATACTATGGCCCAGAAGAATGTGGGGTGGTGGTAGGCATGAAGTGTGGTTGTTGATGTTGTTGATTGACAGGCCAGAGCCTGTCAAAGTTGCTGTCATAAAACATACAGGAATACATTTCTTATCAGGACTCTGAAGCAAAAGGAAAACATCCTGAGGCATGAGTCAAAAAGCTATAGGATTCTCACAAGTGTCCGTGTGTCAGGGAGCTGCAGAGACACAGATCATTACATGAGGGTATCTGCAGATAAAGTCAGCACCACCAGGAAATCCATGGTCACTTCTGATCCCAAGATCAGAGGCCATCCTTACAAAAAGTGTTCTTGGCTCTATTCAAGATGTTCTCCATCTTGCATGTTTATCCTAGATGAATATCTATACGGAAGTAAGGATAGAAGTAATTCTCTTTCTTCATTAGCACAGTCTAAAATTGATGGTGGAATCTATCTAGCATAGATTTTTGTGAACTTACAGTATACCAAGAAGAGTATAAGGTGTCAACAGACCACAAGCAAGAACTCATGATTTTTGGTAAAGTGAGTAATATACTATGTCCATGACTAACTGAGGAATAGAAGGAAAAATCTCCATTGTAATGGTATGAATCTGAAATAAATCCTAAAGACATACGCTAAAGAATGAGTTTCTAGTTTGTGCTACTTTTCGGAGATGGTAAAACTTATAGATGGTGGGGTGAACTAGATGGACAGACAATCCCTGTGGCCATTGTGAGGGGAATATTGGTCCCTCAGCCCCTCTTCCCTGCTCCTTGTTTTCCAGCTGCATATAGAATGTGTGTAGTTTTGCCTGTCTATCTGGTTGGTGGGTAAGGTGGCAGTGGTCTGAACTCTATGAAACTATGGGTCAAAATAAAATTTTCTCCTTTAGGTGAATTACGGCGGATATTTTGTTATGGTTATAGAAATCTAACAAGTCCATTAAGGAAAGCAGGTCTCATGCTCAGGAGTAGGTAGCCATAACAAAATGGACTACATGGTATGTGTGTGTGTGTGTGTGTGTGTATGCATGCACACATGCATGTATGCACATGCTTTTGTTTGTTTATTCAATTGATATAACTAAAATTTCTAATTTATTTGTGTTTTGATTGCAAATTTAATATAATATATTTGATCATGTTTTCTCCTTTTTCAATTCCTCCTAGACCCCCTCGCTCAACTCCTCCTTGACCCTACTTATACCAACCTAACTTATGATATTTCTGTTTATCTAGAAAAGCCCACAAAAACTCAAAAAGCAACAAAAATCTCAATGAAAACGGGCAAAAAAAAATCAGGCAAAAAATGCAAAAATAAAACAAAAAAGTGGGGAAAATAAAAAAAAATAAACCTATGTAATTTGTTTTGTATTGGTCAACTACTCTTATGCATGAAGTCTGTCTTGAGTGTAGTTGATATGCCCAGTGATATTCCAGTGGAAAACACTGATTTCCCCTTTAAGAAAGAGAAAGAATAGAAAAATAGATGCATAGGGAAGAGGGCGATTCAGAGTGGAATTGGAGGAAAGGGAAGACTATGACATAAATATATTGTATAAAATCAGAAAGAGAGAACATTCAGCTGAGAGAAGAATTTTTTGAAATATTTCTCTCATAGAAATGTATGTCCACCATTACAGAGAATCACAGCGTAACACATTACAGAGATGAACAGGTCATGGGGAATCCCAAATGCTCTGAGTTAAAGATTGTAAGAGCCAGAATACCTGGAAGTCTGATATGAAGCAGTCATTCAAGAAAGTGGCTGCATAAGTAATCTTATAAGAGATGATGTAGTGTGTGATGTCATTTATACTGAAACTGTAAAACTAAAAATTTGCTTGAAGGACCTATTTGTGATGTCTGACTGCATAAAAATAATGAAATCATTAAAGATTACTTTTAGAGTTAATCATTGTATATGCATAAACTATGATGAAGATTATTTTATAAAGGTAGAAAATTGAAATGCTTCCATATTCTAGCAGGAAAGAGAATCAGCAGCATTTTAATTTTATTTAGGAACATAGAAGATGATATCAAAATATGTAACAATAATGGTAGCACCACCTAGCACATACTAATAATATGTGTGTCTTTTGTATTTAATTGGGACTACAGTTTGGGTTTAAATATTGCCTCCAAAGCCTGTGTGCTACAAGTGTGGATACAGGCTTTTGGTATTGTTGGGAGGCATTAGAAGTTTGAGGTGGTTGGGACATAGAAAAAGGAAGTGATGTCTCATGTGGCAGCCTCTTTCTTTCTCTCTTTTCACTTCCTTCTATGAAGTTGATTGTCTCAGGTATTTTGTCAAAATGGCAGAAAGTTAACACTATTTTCTTGATCCTGCCAACTTGTCTACAAAATGAGGTACTTCATCCTTACTCCTGGACAAGGGAGATGAGGTCACAGGACTTTTATTTGGTATAGTGAGAGTTGGAATCCCAGCAGCATAGCCTATTAAGATGGCCCTCTACACAGCATGATCTCTTCATCCTCAGGGCATTCGCATGTACTTTTTTCTCTCTTTAAAAACATTCTGGCAATAGCCTTCTTTGTAGAAAATAACTCATGAGTTTGCAGTTGTTGCTAAAATTCTTTTCCAGGGGGATACATAAGCAACATTTACTCCTGCCTCTAATTCTAATGATAAATTAAGTTGCGATTTTACCAAAGCTTACTCTGGGGAACCAGTGAGTTTATTAGGCTTACTTACAGAACAATAGGTGAGGGCTTATGGGCAGGAAGATGGGTGACCTTAATAAAGCAGCCATATTGGATTATACACATGCAGCATGGATGATGATTCCCCTATGGCTGTGTAGATGGACCCCCTTCCTAGTCTTTCCACTATAATCTATTCTTTCTACCTATACTCTAGACCTTTACAAAGAACATTGAGGCCAAGTGCAATTAAGGCAGAATTGCATCCAGTCAATTGTAAAAGGTAGGGCTGGTTACTCAGGTGAGGGTCTCCTGATTCTTCCTGCCTCCTCCTTTCCTCCTTTCCTCCTTTCCTGCAAGAGAAAAAGTGAGTCAACAAGCCCAGCTATGATGATCTCAGTTATGATGATTTGTGAAAAGCCTTAGCCAGATGCTTGAAGATGGTGTCAGTGTGACTGGGAATGGTCCTGTATCTTCAGGCTCTTACTTAAGCATTGGAGGGAGTGACATAGATGTCTTAACTTGACTCCTCCAAATCCAGTAAGGTACTGAACCCTCACACCCTCTCCTTAGCATCTTGGTCTCTGGAACATGGCTGCTGTGGTGAGCTTTCAGGTATTCCTTGTACTATAAAACACAAATGAAGAAAGGGAGAAAGAATGGCAAATGGAAAAATATACAAAAGAATGCAGATTGCAGTAATAACCCATTATTGCAAATACAAATATATAAATACGGTAAGGCATGCTGTTATACCATTTAACAAACAATAGCAGTTGTTTCTCTACTGGACTCGATGACCATTCATATGTTTTTGTCTTAAGTTCCTAGTACTAGCTATGAGTTTCCCATAGGTGGATGGCCCTCTGTTCGATACAAAATTTGGTTCTCTGAGACTGGATAGTCCATGTAGCTTGGGGAAAACCAAATATTCTTGTTCAGCTAAAGGAACTTAAGTCCTTTATGTTCATTATGATATGACTTCTAATCACATTCCTCTATACCCATAGATCAGTGCCTCACTCAGCCATCATCAGAGAAACTTTATTTTTGCAGTAGATAGAGAAACTAACAGAGACCCACAACTTGACAGCACATAGATAGTGAGAGATTTCAGTACACTCAGGCCTAAAATAGGCTGTCTTTATCAAACCCTCCCCTGAGTGCTGAAGAAGGTACACTGGAAATGATGTGGAAAGACTAAGAGCCAGAGCAGACTGACGACTTCAAGAAAACAGTGTCATCCAGGTCCAACAGCAGTGATGCACATATAATTCATAGAGACTCAGGCAGCATGCACAAGGCCTGCACAGGTTCAAGCCAATCAGGGTTCTAGTGCTGAGGGGGAAATGGACAAAGGTGCCTGCCCCTAACCAGGAAGGTATTTCCAATTGACATTCATTTGCCATTGAAAAATTATATCTCTTCAATGGAGTCTATCTAGGAATATAAACCACTCTTAGGGATAGGCCGCCTGCCCAGCAGTAGATGTCAACACAAAATGAACTCAATAGTAGTTTTGTAGACTTTCTGTTTCATATTGATTTATTTAAGAATTTTCCATCTTACTGGCCTTTTGCTTGTATATTATGGTGTCTGATTCTGTGTTTTTATGGAATTTGTGTATGTGTATGTATGTATGTATGTATGTATGTATGTGCATGTGTGTTTTCTGTGTTCTTTCTTCTTTTATTATGGTTTGCTTATTTTCTACAGAGGGAGGGAGGGACGGAGGGAGGGAGGGAGGGAGGGAGGGAGGGAGGGAGAGAGAGAGAGAGAGAGAGAACAAGCATGTGGAGTTGTATGCATAGGGAGGTAGAAAGGATCTGAGAATATTGGGGGAACAGGAATCCCTGATCAGCATATGTTGTATAATAATGTGTTTTTTTCAATAAAAATAAGAAAAGTTGGTTTTATCCATAGTTACTCACACACAACTACTAGGACATCTATACTAGTGCTTATCATTTCATTAGCAATTATGCAGGGCCCACACATTAGTAGGACTTTGACACTTAATTTCCCTTAGCCTTTTTAGTAGCATCTTCTGGCACTAATATCCTGGAGGGAGGGAGCATTTCCTTTCCCCAGTTCTCCAAATCCCATAACCACATGATATGGTTTTACCATTTAGATCTGGAACACAGCCAGTAGTCTCTATCTTTGATGAGCCTCCATAGCCTCATTGGCTATTAACCATAATGAGATAACACACTCTTGGATCTGGGATTCTTAGTCAGCAACCTTATGGGTTCTGGTAATAACTGCATCTCCCTCACATATACTGCTGCTTGCCCCTTAACATTTACAGGCCCAGGTTATTGCAGTCTTGGTGTGTTGCAACTGTGCTTCCACCAGACATAAAACTCCTAAGAATTGCACCTGGTCCTTGTACCCCTCGTGAACTAATTTCCCAACCGTGCTCCTTCATGTTGACTCACATCTCTCAAATTCATGTCAAATTTACAAAAGATGGTGAACATTCTACCATCCATATAACAAAACCTCTCTTCCAGATGATGGGTAGAACAAGGCAATATTCTGAACCATCATTCCATTATGAATAGTGGGGTACCAAAGATCACCTTAGTGAAGTACTGTCTTAGCTAGGGCTTTATTGCTGTGAAGAGATATCATGACCATGGCAACTCTCATAAAGGAAAAGATTTAGTTGGGGCTGGGTTATAGTTTCAGAGGTTTAGTCCATTATCACCATGGCAGGAAGCATGACAATGTGCAGGCAGACATGCTCTGGGAGAAGGAGCTGAGAGTTCTACAACTTGATCCCCAGGAAGCAGGAAGAAGACTTGATACACACTTCTTCCAACAAGGTGACTACACTCCAATAAAGGGACACCTCCTAATAGTGCCACTCCCTATGGGCCATCATTGAAACACATGAGGCTTTGGGGGCTACTCATATTCAAACCACCACAAGAACTCTGAAAGTGCTTCACCAAATGTCAGAAATGTCAGAAGTTTGAAACAAAGATATTAAAGTCAAGCATAAGCAAAGTATAAGACACAAGTATGTGTTTATCAACTTGTATTAGTTGTTTCCTCAGTAGATAAATTTTGGATATAATACTATGGCTAGGAGACCCTAATTTAACTAGTTATCCACAATCTTCAGAATTCTTTCTAAGCCATTCCACTTCCATTCATTGCCTGAAGCTCTTCTTTGGCACTTTTCTGGCTCAAGCTCTTTGCCCCTACCCTCCAAGGCCAAGAAAAAAGTGAGGCCACATCTTGCTGTACCTGGTCATTCCCTGTGTCCAAGAAGCCCTTGGTTGACACTGTGATTTAATTGTTGGATATCCATCCACCATACCTGGTTACTGGGGAAGTCTTAATTTAGCAAATCATCTATTCCCTCTTGCAGGAGAGAAAGGTGTTTAGTAATGGTGGTGGAATAATTGCCCATCCATGCTATTGAATTGCTCGTCTGCACCTCTACTGTTTTATGTTGGAGGCTGCCTGAGAACTACCACTTTAAAGTGTTCCAGGAGCCCAGTCAGCACAGAATTGAGGTTTCTGTCAATTTTTACTTAAGAACTCAGGCTCGGTACAAATCTGATCATATTTTTCCTCAAGTAACTCAGACAGACCTCATCCTCTGCTTTGCATTTCTCTTTTCTCTGGGCTGCTCTTCTACTGCATGGACACTCTTTCCATGCTGGTCTAAGTCACTTAGATCTTCCAAAGCCTTTCCTACAGATTCTGTTTCACCGAAGGGCTCAACTATGCTGCTAAAACTCCATGTCTGTCTCATGGTCATAGGTGGATCTAGTTCTTTATTAAGTGTCTAGTGAACAGTCTCCTATCAGGCCCTATCCATCATACTTAGTTTCTTTGATAGTGCCTATGTCTATCTCCCAGGCCCTAGTACTCATGCCAAAATTCTCTGGTGATAGCCAAATATTTTTAATTCCTAATATGAGTCAGTCCATTAGAGACGTTACCCTAATCCCAGTACTGACTATTTGGATTATCATGGTCTCCATCACCAGGCCATTCTTAAGACTTCTTAATGTCTACATGATGAATTCTAGATTTTTCCTGTGACTACACATCAAAGGTCAGACTCAAGCATTGTTCTGTTGCCTTTCTTTCTCCATCTTCCTCTTTGTTAACTGACTCCTCCATAGATTCTAGGGATTGAGGTTCCAAGAAGGGCTCTTGAGTCACATATGGTTTAAGGTTTTTATCCTTTGGCTCCTAGCTGTGAGAAACAACAATTTCTGTCCCCATTTTTTTTTTAAGATCTACTTTTCATGCTAGATTAGAGACTATTACAGAGGATATCAGCCACATGTGTGTCTATTGTAGTTTTTCCTTACACCTGCAGTCTCCCTCCAGGCTGCTACCCAGTCCTCAGCTAGATCCTTACTACTTACAGCAGTGACCAGGCTGCCTCTCCAAATGCTTATTGATCCTCTACCAATGATGTTCTCAATGCTCCCAGGGATTATAATGTCTACTTGTATTTTTAGCCATTTTCAAACATGGCCATACACTCTGGGTTGACCCTACCCATTAAGTAGGTATGCCATTTCATTCAACTTAGAAAAAGAATGTCAACCTGGGATTTCTCCCACATATATCTCCTGCCCAGCTGATCTCACCTTAGTTCATTGTTTCAATATTCTCTAAACTCCTGCTGACTTGCCACTATCCCTATAGGTTCTATAGGAATAAATCACCATATCAAAATTTCTTTCACAAACTTCCACTCATGTAACTTTGTTTCAGTTATCTGTTTTATTAACAGTATCATTTCAGCACCTCAAATTGTTGCTAAAATTCTTTCTCAGAGGAGACATAACAATGTCTCTGGTCCCTTTGACAAAGTTAGGTATTATTTTGACAAACTTCACTTGGGAGGCAACCAATGACGTAGGCATACTTTCAGAGAAATGGATGATGGGTTATTGGCAGCAGCATGGATCACCCTAAAGGAGCTACATTGGAAGATCTATACCCAATGTGGATGATGATTCTTCATGGCGGTGTAGATAGGGGCCCCCTGCTCTAGATCTTCACCACTTATATATTCTAGCTCTTCCCTGTACTCCTGAGACAACATTTAATTATACTCAGAGACCTGTGGCCAACCATGCTTCCTCTTTCTGTAAAGTAACATCATTCTTCAAGTCTAGTTGTGATCATTTGTGAGCAGGCCCAGCTGAACTCCTGAAGATGGCAGCAGTATAGGTTAGAAGATAGTCTTACAAAACAGAGGAGCTTCATGTCCATTCTCTGTAAATGTTGTTCTGTCCTTCCATCCTGCCCCAGTGCCTGGGACTGTCCCTTCTCTATCATCACCACTATCGTTCACAACCTCATTTCACTGTCTAACGTCCTTAGAATATGTTCTCTCTAGAACATCACCTGAGACAGAAACTCAGTTCGCTCTCTGTCTCCTAGTCTCCCTCCAGTTGAGACTGCATTTTGATAGAGTGACTCAGTATACTAGATACTTCTGAAGTCTTTATTCTGTGTTAGTCTTAGCTGCCAGCTGGAGATTGAAACCAGAGCACTGTGCATGGTAAGCAATTACTCTAAGCCTGGGATTTTACTCTGGGATGTCCTACTGTTGCAACCCAGCATCTTCCATTCCCTTTCTGGACTCTGTAACAGTTTTCCAGTTATTTCCATCTCTAATTTTGCTGCATGTTATCCATGCTGAAAATACCTTTCCATTGGTCTTACCTCATGGCTTCTGGTTGTGATATGACTGTGTTCTCTGGAATTACACACACTGGAAACAAAGTATCCAAAATCACAATTAAGGGACTTGAAGTTAGGGATGCTATGGAAATTAGGTAAGGTGAGGTCATGAGTTTAGGGTCCCCATGATGCCTTTTGTAATCTTTAGAAGGAAGTAAAGGTTTGGAGAAGGAAGTAAAGGTTTGGAGAGATGGCTCAATAGGTAAGAGGATTTGCAGTGAAAGCAAGAGGAACTGAGTTTAATCCCTTTGCAACAACATAAAATGAAGGCACAGCCATCTCTTTTTCTTCTACATGCTGTCTTAACATCTGATACCCTCTATCATGTTAAAGTGAAGAAAACACAAATAACAAAAATTCACCCTTGTCACCAGATGTTGGCAATATCTGTGAACTAAATAAACCTCTATTATTTATAGAGTACTTGGTCTTAGACATACTATAGTTATAGAGACTTTCTTCTCTATAATACTAAAACACCTGGCACATATCTGTTAAACTATCATATGTCTATAATTGTGCATTTATTTTTCTTTTCCTTTTTGGAACTGTTGTAGTAGTCTCTAAGGTGGAAACCATATTTGCATCTTTCTTTGTATTTCCAACATTTAGCATATTCATTATCTCAGAGTTGTAGCTTCAGTGCTACTTCCCAAATATGTATCTTCATTCCCTTCTAAACTGCTACTTCAACTTCCACTCCCAATGACTCATTTAGCATAAAGGCGGCTCTAGTTTAGGAATACAATTATTACCAAACGTACCTGTATTGGGTTTGGCCTCCAACCTGGCACTAATGAGAGGTGGTGAAGCCTTAAACAATAGGGCCTGTGGGAACTCTTCAGGTTACTGAAACATCTCAAGAATTGTGACACCTCCTCCTCTTCCTTGCTTCTTTTACTCACTGGCATATGGAGAGTAGCTTTTCCCCACTGTATGTATATTTCTGTCACGATGTGTCCTGCCTTCCCACAGCCAACAAAAGCAGTGAAGACAGTTGTTTATGGACTGGAACTTCCAAAATACCAGCCACAATACACCCATTCTTTTATACAGTATTTCATGTATTTCTCACATGGAAGATTGATGAATATACCAGTCAAATTTGAACCTCTATCTGCTAAACTCACTGAAGATGAAGGATGATGATAAAGTCTGAGAATCCCTTTTGTTTTCATGCAGATGTCTGTAGACAGAGGTATAATACATACTGGTTTAACAAATCTTTGTTGATCTTTCATATTGATACATATAGATTGATACAATAGAAACATGACTGTTATTGGGGTAACCAACTGCTTTCTGAGTGGACTTCAGGCCCATGCTATAGACAGGAGGGATTGGATCTTGTAATATGTGCATGTGGTCAAAAGCCCATGACATGCAAGCTTTGGAAGCCATGAGCTCTAGTTTGGAATCCGCTATGGTGGTTTTACAAGGTCAACCTTTTAAAGATATGTATTCATGCCCAGAGATAAGTGCTGCTCTTAGCCTTTTTCAGAGAAACTTTGGTTTTCAATGGGGAGTAGTTAATGGAGATTTATAACCTGTCAAAGTGCTTAGAATAGTGACTGTTGAGTGCTCAGCTCTAAATGGGCCATCTGTATCACCCTTATCTCAAAAGTTTAGGGAATATCATAGAAAAGGAGTCAGAAATGATAGAAGAGCTTGAAGGATGAGAAGCAATGCTTTGAAACAGTATTTTCCAGACATGACATAAGGGCTGTACCCAGGAGATCACAGCAGCTGTGGTTACCTGCATAAGACCTGAAGGAGGCTGAGGCATGAACATTGAAGTATGGATAGGGATGGACTTAAATAACCATATCCTTGTGAAGCTATAGACAGCTAATGGTTGTTACAGTAGGAGGAATCATATTCTTTTGTTGTATAGCAACTGCTAAGTTGCCTTAGCTCAAGCAAATAACTCCCTACACTCATCCTATGCAAGAAACCCTAGTTAGATGCATTGGAAAACACACACACACACACACACACACACACACACACACACGTATGCATGTATGCATGTACATGGGTGCACACACGGCATGAATGTAGGAGGGGGGACATGTTAGGAAGGAATAATAATTCAGTGGGTGATGAAGTGGAACTAGAGAGGATAAAGGAGGGGATTATGGGGAAAATGATAAGAGAATATTATATGCATTTGTATAAATTGACAATATTGTAGACCCAGTCTCTGCCTGGGTTAGGTGTGTCCTGTATATTTATGATGTGAAATTGTGACTGAGGGAGGTGGCTGTCAGTATGTGGTGACATGGCCTTAGTTTAATGATCCAGAGGGTATCTTTACATGAGAATTACAGAGTTATTGCCACCCATGACCAAGCAGAGTGAGAAAGACTGTTAGTGGAGCAGCACATTCAAGGAAGGGAACAGATGCTCCCAGTGGAGTATGCAACAGGATGGAGGAGAGTGGCCATTCTCAAGGCCTGAGTGGGAAGGTAGGGAAGAGGGAGGAGAGACTGGCTACCTTTTGGAGTATGTGATTTATAGGAGTTGCTTAAATGTAAACAACTTCATAAGTGTGGGATTTGATAAGGGCTTGATGATGTCCCTGTATACCTATCAAACAGTATACATAGTTATTTCTCAGCATAGTAAAGATTATAAGTGGGGAAACATCATTGAATGAATGAATGAATGAATGTACATAGGAATAAATGATATAACACTGATATAACATTCTCTCTTTCTCTGAGAATGCTGATGAGGACCCACTTCCCTCATGTTTCTTTTACACTGGAGTTCTTTGTGGGTGATATTTATTTTTGCTTATCTATGCACTCACTCTTGTTTTCTAATTATTTTAAGTTACACTGCTTTATAAACATTAGTGCAGATGTTACCAGAAAAAGGAGCTAACTTTTGTCTTCTAACTATGTCAGTACATTTCTTTGTACACAGTCAGTGTTAATTAATGCTTGGTTAGAAGAAGGAAGAACACATTATCAAGGCATACCATGCCATAAAATAAAAAGGGGCAGGAAAAACAAACCTAGACGCAAACCCATACAAAAAAATACTTCACAATAGTCTAATCTAAATGAAGATTTCTTGTGTTTATAAGACAACTAAGTATCCAAAGAAAACTTCCCATACTTTTGTACATTTCTGTATGAAGAACTTTCATGGGGATTTAATGAATGTGACTATTCCTCATACCATTGTACATGTTGCTTCCAGCCACACAGAGATTGTGTCTGGCTGTTATTTTATTTGTTTGTTTTGTTTTTATGAGAATCCTCCTCCTCCTCCCCCCCCCCTCCTCCTCCTCCTCCTCCTCCTCCTCCTCCTCCTCCTCTTCCTCCTCCTTTTCTTCCTCCTTCTCTTCCTCCTCCTCTTCCTCCTCCTCCTTCTTTTCCTCCTCCTTCCCCTTTTGTTCCTCCTTCCCTTTTCTCTGCAGTTGACCTACAGACACAGAATATATGGGAATGAAACTGACATCACTTTTGTTCTTTGTGATCAAGTCTAGGACCCTGAGTCTTTGGGTTTTTCCTTTGCTACCCAAGGACTTTGTTCCTTGCAGAAACTTTATGGGCTAAAGTTCACTAGCATTTGGTGGATTGAGATATTTTCTGTTTTGCTTTGGTTAACGTCTTCTTTGTGTGAAATCATTGTACTTTCTTGTTTTGTTTATATTGTATTTTGAGCAATTTGTTTGAGACGTCATTGTCCCTATTGCTGAAGACACCATGTACTTGAGAAACAGAGCCCAGAGGCTCCTGAGATAGAATTGCCATGAGTGCCTCCTTTTTGCGGACTAGTTTTTATAGTAGCAGAAGGTGCCATGCAAGCTTGCATAGGAGTGAAGTGTCTAACAGTCCTACCCAACTATTACCCCTGTGAATCACAGTGATAACATAGTATAGTAAGCCAGTAGTAGTGGCAAGCATACCTTTGCAGTAACTGGCAGCTCTCTTATTGGACTTAAGGGGCTACCCAGGGCAAATCAAGTAATTTATTCTGGAGAACCTATAACCACCACTTTAGTAAACCAGCACAATCTCTAACCACATTCTAAATATTTTCTCTGATTGCCACGGATAAGTGTAGTCCCCACCCTTCAACAAAGAAACTTTTCCTTGAAACAGACATCATTATAGAAAAATCACAATAAAAAAATACAGAGTTTTGGAGTTTGGTCCCATTGGATATATTTATAATTCAGCTCCCACAATTAAAAGCTCAAGAGATATAGTGGAAGAGGTGCTGGAAAAGATTCTAAGATCCAGAAAATTAGGGAGTTCTTTGTGAGCATGTGTCTCCTGGTAATTTGTAGTGCTGCATTCCTAAAGTCTAACCAACGTGTCTGTGTGTCATGAGCTTATCAGAACAACAAATACAGACATGCCAAAGAGGACAGGCAAAAGCACATGAGGCTTCAACCCCATAGTACTACAGGCAACTAAGGAATACTGAGAGCAGGAGAGATAATTTTACCCAGGTAAGAGCACACCAACTGATTACCCAGTTCCAAATGGTTAATCTTGAACACAATTGACTGAATATGGATCAAGCATGTTCTCTATCTATCTATCTATCTATCTATCTATCTATCTATCTATCTATCTATCTATCTAATATATATATACATACATATATATATTAATATATGTATACACTATATATATGTGTATGTATATGTATTTGTACATTCGTGAACAAAGTGGCTATGATGTTGAAAGAGAACAAGGAGAGCTATATGGGAAGATTTAGAGGGAGGAAAGCAAAGGGGAAAATGATGTAATTGTATCATAATCTCAAAGATAAAAGAAAAAATATGGCCACAAACACACTTCTACAGAGGACACTTGAAAAAAATATTTAGATATGAAGAGGAGGATAAACATACCCAAGAGGACACAAGGAACAAATAGAAACTAACAAACAGCCAATCAAGAGAGGTTTTAGTAGATAACAGGAAATAATACACATCATAAAGCAATAACTTTTAATATTAGCAGTCTTAATTACTGAATAGAGAAACAGTGAGTAAAAAGATTAGATTAGAAAACAGGATGGGTCTTTTTGTTACCTCCAAGAAACATAACTTAACCATCAGAGATTGAAACCACCTTTGGGTAAAAACATGGAAAATGTATTCTAATCAGATAGAACTAAGAAACAAGCAAGTAGTCTAGTGTTTGACTATATACTTCAAACTAAAAATAGCAATAAAAATTGAACTCTACCCATATAAGTACTAAATGTACATGGACAAGATTTCACAAGAGAAGTATTAATAGATAAAAAATTAGAGTAACTACAGTGAGAGTTGAACCAAAGAGAAGCTATGTGGACAAAAAGTAAATTGAAAAACATTGGAGATAATGATAATATAAATTAAATGGCTCTGACAGACATGTCTAGAGCATTCTATTCCAGTTCTAAAGAATACATATTCTTCTCAGGAGCCCATGGAACTTTCTACAAAATTGATACAAAGTAAGTTTCAACAGATATAGGAAAACTGAAATAACATTCTGCAACAGAAAAGAATTAACCTGGATATTGATAACAATAGAAATGACATAAAGTTCACAATCACATGGAAACACGACACTGTAGAATGATAATCAAGTCAAGGACAGTGGTAATAAAGTCATGGATGAAATGCTAAGTTTTGTGACTTGAAGTTGGCATTTGTGTCTGTTTTCCTTTTTCCATTTTAGTATCTTAGCTGTACATAAACTCAATAACTATTACATTTTAGAATAATAATAATTTTTTAGTTTCCTTGAGTTCTAGTTATTCTAATCCTTAATTTGACAGTGATGTAACTATTATCAGAATTTCCACAGAGCTCGTGAAGTATTTGTTATGCTTTTGCTGTGGTATCTTTGAAATCAGCCTTTCTACACCAGCTTTCCCCCTTTCAGTGCTCATACCTGGCTTTCTTTTAATGACGTTTCTGGCAGTGGAGTAAGGGGACAATGACCATGCTCCTGTTAACAGGAGCTACATGATGCTGGAAGATGTGAGGGTAGGTCAGGGGGTGGCCTGATGAATACTTTCTACTTCCCTGAAAATCCTTTCCTAACATCTTTTCTTTTTCCTCCTCCTTCTGCTCCTCCTCCTTCTGCTCCTCCTCCCCCTTCTCTTCGTCCTCCTGTTCCTCCTCCTTCTGCTCCTCCTCCTCCTTCCTATTTCATCTTTTCTTTCTTAAATGCTTTTTTCTTCTGTCTTGTTTTTTTCATTTTATTTTTGCTTTTGGAATCATTTTAAGACTCTTTTTCTTGCTCTGGTATAAGTTTCTTGCCACTGAGCTGTCTATATTTAGAGAAAAATATTCTGTCAATGCATTATAATTGTGATTTCCTGCGTATAGGCCCACAGCCATCAATTGAATCCTAATACAATCCTCCAGCAGTTGCAGCAAGTCCACAATAGAGATGGAAGTATGTGTAATAAAGAACAAACATGTCTTCTAGCAAGAAACAAGCCATTGTATTACCCAGCCCTTACTTCAGTGAAGTCTATAAGTCAACACATTTTATTTCTGGAGGAGCATAGAGTAATGACATTAGTCATGTCAATCCATCTGTTCCCTTTTTTTCCCAAGGCATAATTAGTTGACATTTCTTTGACAGTTAGTAAGAGTAACCTGGCAGCTTCTAAATGCTTTCTACAGCATGCACAGGCCTGTTTTGCTCTGCTGGGCATGGCTTATGAAGGCCAATTCAACCACGGAGCCTAGGAAACTTCATTCACACTGACGTTATAATAGAGGTGGACTTAATTTCTCTAAGGTGATTTCTAAGTTTTTTTCTTAGACCTGTAGTTTAACAGAAAAATATAAATGAGTAGGGACAGCTTGGAAAAGGATGTGAACTGTGCCTGGAGAAGCTGTGACTAGGGGGAACAGTTATGGTCAGACCACTGGTACCTGGTAACCACAATTAATCTTGAATATTAGTTGGTGGAAGTTTTAGCATTGCCATGGGAACACACCTCTAAGTGTGTTTATGAGCTTATTTATGGAAAGGTTTAACTAACGAGGAAAGTCCTGCACTGAATGTGAAGAGCACAATCCCATGGGCTGGGGACTAGATTGAATAAAAAGAATGTAGCAGCTTGCATCTACTTCTGATTACAGACACAAACCTGAGTAGCTGCCTTATCCTTCTGATACCATGCTTTCCCTATTGTGCTAGTACTCTTAAACTGTGAGCCTCGATAAACACTACTTCTTCTCCAATTGCTTTTGTCAGGTGTTTCATCAACACAACAAGAACCATCACTAATGCAGTCCTCAAGGAACACGTATTCAAGACTAATATTAGGTTCCTGCCATGGTTACACATGTCTATAATCATTACACATAGGAAGTCAAGGCAGGAAGTTCACAAGTTCTGGTCAGTGATGGTAACGCATAATATCATAAAACGAAAGCTGAGAGTATGACTCATCAACATGGTGCTTGTCATGTACGTTCAAGGCCCTGGGTTTGATTCCTAGCACTGAATTTTTCTCCAGCCAAGGTTTGTTTGATTCATAGGTCATGGACTTATACAATTGCATTGGTGATTGGGAGAGATAGTTCCATTTTTTTTTTCTAACCAAGGAAACAGACTGCATACCCCCTCTAGCTCTGGGCTGGGGAAGGAAGACCAAAGAGGTGGAAGATAGTCCAGGATGGCCTATGTGCTCTTCTGCCATCAAAGGAACTTTGTGCGTGAGTACTTTCAAACTATATCTGGAGTGCAACCATACAGAGAGAGAGAGAGACAACACTTTCAGCTGGTGAGAGGACATTGAACAGACAGTGCTGCTTTGCACTAATGTTTATTCTAAAGTAGAAATCGAGTTGTTTTACTTGAAAAGCAAGTCATGTTTATTTTCAAGGAATTCAAAGGAAAATCACATTGTTTTCATTGTAAGGAAAAGTGTGCATGTCTGGAAACAGGCAGTTTCTCAATCAGGATAATGTATTCTCCAGCAGTGTCTTCCTAATCCTTATGCTTAAAAATAAACTGAAACATTAGAGCTATACTTCCCTTGCATTTGGCTCACTAAAGAATCTGTGAGGATCTTACCATTAGTGGCTAGAAGCTTCCAAGAGAGACTTGCACGCTACCAGCATTCTTATCAATGCGTGTGTATGTGTATATACATGTGCTTTAAGAACAGTTTCTTCCACAATCATCCTCTCTTCCTTCTCCCCCTAGTTCTTTCTTTCTCCCCAAACACACTCTCATTAAGTTGGTCTTAAGTTCAAGATTCTCTTAGTTGTTGGCTGCCATTCAGTTTCTTCTTTGTTTTCCCTAGTCACCAGCTTTGGTTTTATCGCTTAAGTCAATGTTTTCATAAGGTTTTGTATGTTGTCTCCTGGGATACTCTAACAATGCTGGATAGTCCAGTGAGTTCTGCCTAAGTCATACCCTGTTCCTGCTTTTCTTGAGGTCGTGAGGACATGGAAGTTTTCCTGCCTCTGCGGAGTATTATTACTACTTTTGACAGAGCTGTGAGCTTTCCAAGACTCTATAGGACTCATCTTCAGTATGAGGAATGTGCTAACTCAGCCAGTTCCTCATGTCTGTGGAGTGGTGCCAAGGTCAGGGGCCTTGTGAATTTAGGGACTCGCTGAGTAAGGCTAATGGCATAGTTGTGAAGGCTTTGCAGCATTACACAGCTCTTCCGTGTATATGGGGTTATACCAGTCATGGAGCATTTCCTCTACTTGGAGAAGATGCATTTCCATGCTAGGGCAGAGAACTACAGAGACTTTCAGGAAGCATGTATGTTTTTACTACCATGTCCTTAGCCTCAATTTATTCTCTGTGTAAACAACAATAGCATATTGTTATAGGAGCTTACAAAGTTTACATGGGAAAATGGATACGAAATGCCTAACACAATACCTAGTATACAGGAAGCATGAAATAGAATGGAAGAAGAAAAATATGAATTGACATGAGGGAGTCAAGTGTATAGAGTGAGGGAGAGAAGGCACAATTTACTTTATCAACTGTATATTTAGGAAAAGCTGAATGGGTAAGAAAAATGGAGGGAGAGGTATCTGTAAGTTCAGAGTCCTAGAAGTTTCATATTTAGTGAGACCTCGATTGCTATAACCTTTCCACCTTAGGGGAAAATAATTTCAGCTCCACAAGGCCATTGACTTTTCTTTTTTATTTTGTTTAGTTTGTGGCTTCTCATGTAGAATTTACTGACTAGTTTCTTAGTAGTTTTCTTAAATATCAAAAACTGAGAAGAGTAAAGTCCCTTGCCTTACTGTTTCATGATTCATAGAAAAGACTTCTATGTACCAGCCCCTAAGCTCCAGGAAGGATGCTGGGGAGGTTTTGTGCATGTCTCCATCTAATATAGATATCTAGTCTTACTAATGGGAACTTTCAGGTCAATTAATGGTGAGAAGAACATAAGCTTTCATGTTACTGCCACCTCTCTTTCTCTAATACTTTCTGAAGATCTCAGTCACAACCTTCTCCCCTTTCCTGCATTAAGAATCTGTAGGTCTACCCATACACATTCTCAGTTTGTCTGTCTGACACTATGTTCCCCTTCACATGTGAAGGGCAATATTGTTTAGTAGAGAATTTTAGGTCATGAATTATCTTCTTTTAATAATTTAATTATGGCCGGGCAGTGGTGGTGCATGCCTTTAATCCCAGCACTTGGGAGGCAGAAGCAGGCAGATTTTTGAGTTTGTGACCAGCCTGGTCTATAAAGTGAGTTCTAGGACAGCCAGGGCTATACAGAGAGACCCTGTCTCAAAAAAATAAAAAAAAATAATTATGTTATTACCTTTTATTATTCTCTTGGTTTCTAAAGAGAAGTTTGCTGTAACTCTTATCTATGTTCCTTCTTTTTCTTACTGAAGACTTGTCTCTTGGTCTGTGGTTTTTATAGTTTAAATATGGCAAGCGTAGGTATAGATTTGATATTTGTGATTCTTGGCACCTCTGACTTTTTCTCACCATCACTGTGTCAGTATTTCTAAGTTCCTCTCTTTCTCCTACTGGTGTTAGTATTGCACGATTGTTGCACCTATTGTAGATAATTTATTCCTCCTTCTCCTGCTTCTCCTCCTGCTATTGCTCCTCCTCTTCCTTCAGGTACCAGTATGATAGTAAGCCTCTTATCTTTATGCTTTGTTTCTTCTACTCACCAGCACATTAAGGGCATTCATCACTTTATAGTTTATCATTTTATTTTTGTAATTAAAAGAATGTCTATTTTTCCACACACTAAGTTTTCTCTTCCTGAACTCCTCCCAGATCCTCCTACCACTTTATCCATTAAATTATGTTTTTTATGTCTTTCAAAAAAATTCACAGAACTAAAACTTATAACAAACGTATTGAAACTCAATAAGGCCAAAAACCAAAACAAAATGAAACAAAAAACCCCATACAAAGCATGGCATTTGCTTTGGCTTGGCTAACTACTTCTGTCCATGAGGCTTGCCTAGACCGTTGTTGACATACTCAATGATACTCCATTAGGGGAAAACTGACTTTCCCCTTTCCAGCAAATAGCTTCTTCACTAGAGGTGGTAACCTATGTCAATTTCTTCTCAGTGCTGAGGCCATGTCTTCCTTGGGCCTATGCAGTCTTGTGTGTGCTGCCACAGTCTTTGTGAAGTTCATACATGCATCACTCCTGTTGTATCTGGAAGGCACTATTTCCCTGGAGTCATTCATCATCTCTGGCTCATACAATCTTTCTGCCTCCTCTTTCCCCATAAATCTTTGAGCCTTGACGCGAGGGGATTGATGAGGACATTCCATTTAGGTTGAGTGCTAGAAAGTCTGTCATTCTCTGGACAATGTCCAATTGTTTGTCTCTGTGTTAATTCTCTATATATTGCAAAAGGAAACTTTTATGGTTAAGGGTTGAACAAGACACTGATATTTCGTTTTTTTATCCCAAGGTAATGTCTATCCTTGATGATGTGTTTTTTGGATATAGCCAAAAGCTAGACTCTGTTTCTAATCCATTCTCTTAGTCTGTGTCTTTTGATCATGGAATTAAGATCATTAATATTGATAGTTATTATTGAGCAGTGTTTATTGATTCATTCTACTTTGTTGTGGTGGTGTAGGTTCCCCTTTTTGATGTATTATTCTGGTATTATTTATTTCATGTGTCTTCTTGTGTGTAGTTGATTTCTTCAGACTGGTGTTTTCTTTCAAGTGCCTCTCTAGAGCTGGATTCTTGTTTAGAAATTGCTTAAATTTGGTTTTAGGGAAGCATTATTTTTTCATATGAATTGTGATAGATAATATTGCAAGGTATAGTTATCTGGGATGATATCAGTAGTTTCTAAGAGCTTTTAGAACATCAGGTCATACCTTTCAGAGTTTCCACTTAAGAGTCAGATGGGCCTGCATTTTTATATGTCTTTTTCTCTGGCAAGTTTTATTATCCTTTCTTTATTCTATATGCTTAGGGTTTTGGTAATTATGTTTCATGAGAGTTTATTATCTGATCCTATCTCTTTCATGTTCCATATGATTTTCTACCTTGATAAGCATTTCTTTCTTTATATTAGGAATATTTTCTTCTATAATTTTGTTAAATAATATTTTTTGTGCTTTTAATCTGGGTTTCATCTTATTCTTCTATGGTTATTCACCATAGGTTTGGTCTTCTCAGAGTGTCCCAGATTTTCTGGATATTTTGTGCTTGGGTTGTTTTAGATTTAACATTTTCTATGGATGAACTACTCATTTCTTTTACCTTGACTTTAAGATCTTAAATTCCGTCTTCCTCTTCAATCTGTTGGTGAGGCTTTTCGATAAGTTTTTTTTTTTTTGATTTCTTGAGTTTTTCATTTTGAGTTTTATTTCAGTTTGGCTTTACTTTAGTGACTCTATTCATTGTTAAATTCTATTTTCACATGTTGAATTGTTTTCATTATTTCATTTCACTGTCTTGTTTGTATTTCCTGGTATTCACTGAGATATTTGTCCATGACCTCTTTAAGATCTTTGAACATATTCATAACTGCAATTTTGAAGTCCTTGTCTTGTGTTTCAGCTAAATTGTTTTTTCTCTAGAGGTGTACTGTAATAGGGTTGCAGTATATTGTTATACTGTCTGTTAATGCTTATTTTGCTCTGGGATCTAGGCATTCTCGAGTTATGATGTTTGAAGTTAGGAGTTATTTGAAATTTGAGTTACAATGTTTTTTTGGCCGATGTTTCAGCGCATCTTTATAAGGTAGGTGTTCCGTTTTGTGATTTCTGTTGTGAAATCAGGATCCTAAACAAGTGTCGTGGCTGGGGTATCTCTGGTAGAGAGTGTTTCTGTGGCTTGGTACTTTTTTCACAGAAATGGAGATGAGCTACAAGGAAATGCTGAAAGAATCAGCCAGAAAGAAATAAGGGTATCTTTGGTCGACATCAAGAAGCAGAGTCCCTGGGAATTGAAGTGGTTGTGTGACCAGAGACTCTAGCAAGCTACAGCACAACTAAGACTAAGTCTGGAGAGTCAGCAATGGAGGACAAGTTGGATAATAATGGTTCTCTACTGAGTCTTAGCCTAGTGTGGCAGCTGTAGGTTCCAGGTAGAGAGTGATCTTGTGGGTGTTAGTGAGTAACAAAAAGAATGGAGATAGGTGAGAAGGAAAGGTTGTAGAGAGTGGCAGAAAAAAAACTGGGGAACCCTGAGGAGTCTGTATTAAGAGCCAGGATTCCTAGGAATGGAATACATTTTTTTTTCTTTCATGGTGTTTTGGGGTTTCTAGAATTTACATATAGTTGTAAATATTAGATTTCAGCTAATGGCATTTTACCTTCTTAAACTCTCCTCTATGACTGCCCAGATAGATATTGCCCAGATAGATATTGCCCAGGGTCATCTCAAACTTTTGACTTAAAATAATTCTCCAGTCCCTAGACATTGAGTATCAGGAACCACTAGTTTATGTCAAGGTGATGCTTACCTCATCAGTTCTTCAGAAGCAGAGCCTACACGTACCCTGTTCTCAAGAGGGCAACCAGCTGAAACAATGGCAGAGTGTCACAGAAAAGGGTTCTCTAGTCTTGTGATAAGGTCTGGATTTTAGTGAGGTCTGTGACCGTCATCAATGCTCCTCCTAGGAAGGAACCCTCCTTTACATGAGACTGGATGGTTAGTGGAGGACCTGGCTGTTTGTCTCCGTACTCTTTGGTTAGGCTCTGATACAGTGATTATCATTATATCATATCTGATTAATGATTAAAATATTGTGTTTATTAAAGATATAAAGATTTCAAAATGATGCTTTTACTCTCTTTGTTGGAAGCACATGGGATTTTTCTTATATTCTTCTTCCTGGGAACTTGATGGCCTTTAAGACTAGGACCTCATGGTCTTTGACTTTCAAGGCAGACCATGCTCAATCTCCAGTCGTTAGCACTGTCTTATTGTCCCAGCATCTGCTGGCCTTAAGGTTGTCAGCTTTTGCTCCAGTGAGCTGTGATTCCCCATATCCGTCTGTCCCATTCTGCAGTTTTGTGGGTAGTATTTTGCCTTGTGTCCTTAATTCTTGCCTGGATCTAGTGAGAGTTTATGATCTGTATTTCATCTGGTTCACTGGAAAACAGAAGTGTGGCTGTTTAGTTATTTGCATACTAAGATGTAAACAGTGGATTTGAACTTTCCCTCTGAGAGTGTAAAACAAAGGTCTTGGGTGGCAGAATCTTGCTTGGATGGAAAACTCATCCTAGGCTAGAGGTGCTACTGAAATGGTCTCCCAGGACAATTCACGTTTGTCTTTTTTTCTGTTTCCTTTGTTACTATTTTGGGTTTCTGGGAATATTTGAAGCCTGTGCTACAAATATTTGACCACTTTGTGGCCTACAGTCTGGGGATTCAACTGGAGATCCAAACTAGTCATGGCACCATGCTTTGTACTTACTTGGGAGCACTGATACTGGTGCTTATGTTTCGACTCTTGTGGGAAGGAAGATTTTGCAAAGAAAACATGCAAAGCTGTTGTCTCTTACAAAAACCCAGGGATTCCTTTGTATGTACTCATTTTGGTCAAGGGACCTTTGGTGATATAAATTACTCAACATTTGAAAATTATCTGAGGCTTAAGGCATGATATCCTTATGAATATCCCTGGCCTTGGTGGCCACTTCTTTCTGCATATACAAGTTCTCTGTAAGGATTTAGTTCCACAGATACCCAAATTCATGGGTACTTAAGTCTCATAAATACAATGGTCAAGTTTTTATGTATATGCTAAGTGTTGTATGGATCATTATTGTATGGGATTCCTTAGATTTTAGGGGATAGTGTCAAGAAATGGTATGTTCATTTTCAGCACAGTGGTAAAGGCTCATAGGCAATTGAGTATATGTTGAGCATACTGGCAAGAGCTCCCAGAAGAACATTTTCTTAAATGTTTTCAATCTAAAGTGGATTTAATCTAAGAATTATCCCACAGATGCAGACAACTAATTTATTTTTTTCTCATGTCATAATGTGACTTTTGATTAGTTTGCTTGTTTCCTTCTTTTTGAATGTGTGCTATTAGGACTGAAATCCTGATTGTTGTATTTGTTAGGTAGGTATGCTACTCTGGGGTTAAAATGTGGTCTGACGTATGGCTCAAAAATTTGGTATTTAAATGTTTTGATTCATAGAGAAATTTCTTCCAGTAAAAATATCATTTTAATGGATAAAAATAAATAGAGAGGTGACCACTCTCAGTGGCAAAAGATACCCACTGCCTTTGAGAGGATGCCAGTTTGCTTTCCAGAATGCACACTGCACTGAGCAGCTCACAACTGCCTGCTACACCAACTCTAAGAGATCCCAAGCCCTTTACCCTAGTCAGGCACTAACATACACATGTACACATGCACACACACACACAGATACACATAATTAAAAAAAAAAGAACTTTCAGAGGAATTAGAATTGTTCAGTACAGGTTAAATAGGATGAGATTTCTTTCTTTTTTTTTTTTTTTTGGGTACCAAAATTCTTTATTTGAAGAAATGGTACAAATTAAAAGAACTTAAGCAGATGTTTTGGTGCAACTTATAGAAAAGATAAAGGCAGCCTGACATGCATGCACTGCCTCAGTGACCAGTGAAGTCACATGGCTTTGGGGAAGTCAGCTTAGCTTTCATCACTGTGTCCCAGGGTGTGCTTGTCAAAGAGATATTCTGCCATGCCAGATTCAGGGGCTCCCATCTTTCGTAAGTTGGTCACGTGGTCACCCAGTTCTTTAATGGATTTCACCTGTTCGTTCAGGTAATGCGTCTCAATGAAGTCACATAAGTGGGGATCATTCTTGTCAGTAGCCAGTTTGTGCAGTTCCAGTAGTGACTGATTCACACTCTTTTCCAAGTGCAGGGCACACTCCATTGCATTCAGCCCGCTCTCCCAGTCATCACGGTCTGGTTTCTTTATATAGGATGAGATTTCTTACCCTGATGACACATGGGTGTGACTTACAAAACACCTTAATTCATCTGCTTTTATTCACAGCATTATTACAGTAACACAAATAATACATAAAGGCCCATTTCCCCGCTACTTTCATTGAGGAAACTATGATCCTCATCACAAGCAAAGCTTGTGACTTGGGGAGGTATCCCAGTATCCTCACCAGAGATTCCACAGTGAACAGTTAACAATGTAGAAAAAAAATACTCCTTTTTCTTCCCTAGTTGAAAAAAATAGTAAATTGTCTTTCACAATTTAATGTCATCTTTGCTGCCAAGGTAGAGCCAAATACTGTTGTTCCGTGTAGACTTCAGTCTAGGAGAGATAAGAAGTGACTGTGGTGTAAGGGATTGCAGTTGGATCTTTTTTCACTGGAGCCTACAGGAGATTGAACACACCACAGTTAAGCCCATTGTATTGGCTGCTCACTTTAAAGGTAAAAAGAAATTAAGTATGTAAGAGAACTTTATTATTCTTAAACACAGGTGCCTGAAAGGGTTTTGCTGGACTAAGAGATAGTAAATTAGCTGATATTAACTCCTTCATTTTGCCCTATCATGTCTTTTTAACGTTGAAATAAATTTCAACATTAAAAATGTGGGTAGTCTATCATATGGACTAGAGTAAGGCAGAATATGATGTCTATGACTGAAGAAATTTGTCTACAGAGATCTTTCATGTTCAGAAGGTAAAGAAGACACTTGGGAAGTAGATAGGGTGCTGAGTGTACCAGTGTGGATTGTGGTAGTTAATCTTGATTGTAGATTTGACAAGATTTATACTACCCATGGAAATATGCATGAGTCTACTGTAGGTGTTTCTGGGAAGGTCTACCTAAAAGAGAAGTCCCATCCTAACTGTGAGAATTACCATACCATGGGCTCAGGTTCTAGGATTGAGTAAGCATCAGCATCCCTCTCTCTTTATTTTCATATTATGGACACAGTATGACCAGCTGCCTCATGCTCCTACTGCCCTAAAAACTGTAAGCCAAACACTTCCTTAAGTTTCTATTAGTTTTTGTCAAAGCAGAAAAAAAAAAACAAAAACAAAACTAATGTAGTGTTCTAATTATACCTACTTAAAGCATAAACTTAAGTGCATGACCCTGATGAACAGAGAAGATGCTAGCACTCAGAGATGTCCTCTTGCATTTGTGGGAATCCTGGAAATTTGAGTGGTAGATCATGGTATACATGTAAGAATCAAAGTTATTGAGGCAGATTAATGACTCATTAGCAAGGCCTTTGCTTATTTGTTTCTTCTGCTAATTGGTTGAGAACTTTGGAATGACTTACTCTGAAAAATTAATTAAGTATGGGAATAGAAGCTCCAGGGGAGAACAAATAATAACTTTACTCCTTATCATTCCATTTTCAGAGTGATTAGGTCATTAAATAGGCTGTGATTAGATTCTCTATTCTTCATGGCCTCCCTTGAACATCTACTTGCAAGTTTCCTTAGCCATGGGTCAGGTTCATTTACTTCTTCTCTGTGATCTGGCTAGCAAGACTTCTACCTGAGTGTGGACCTCTCTTCTGTGTAAATGGCAGTGATGCCTGATAGAATGAAGGTTCCTTGGGGGACTTGTTTTGAACTCAGGTAGGGAGTTCCTTTTCAGTTTCCTTGTGCAGTCCTATTTTTCTTCTTTTCTTTGCCTTCTCCATTGCTCTTTGTTTCTCTTAGAACATGCATAACTATGTAAAGTCATTGTGTTTTTTCACAAAACTTACATAAAACAAAACATCTATAAAAGTAGAGTTGAGCAAAGGTCATTGAAGGCTAGAATAGGCAGAGGATGGAAACAAAAGCATGCTGGAGGAAGTAGCAAACAGAGGGATTAGTTGCAATGTTTTTACTGTCTGTTGGGTGATAAGTATGCCCTAATGTTTACTTGTTAAAGTTTTGCTTCCTGGCTTGGTGCTTGCTGCTGATGGAAATATCAAGTGCTTAGGTCTAGTGAATCTTTAGATAATTTGGTACATCCTTGAGGGCATAGTGGGATTATTGTATCTTCCTCTTTCCTTTTGCTCCACCTCAATGGTGTGCTGCCTCACCAGCAGACAGTCCTCTCAACTATGTACTGAAATCTCCACAATTGAGGTGACATAGTAGTTTCTCTTTAGTAGTTTTTTTTAACCCTGTTGGGTATTGTTACGATGACATGAAGGATAGTTACGGTCTATGTAAACTAGATTTTATGTCAATGTAACATAAGCTATGGTCATCTGGGAAAAGACATCTTCAATTGAAGAAACACACCCATCAGGTTGGCCTGTTGGAAAGCTTGTAAGGTTTTTGATTAACGCTTGGTGTTGGAGGACCCAGTTCACTGTAGATGGTGCTACCACTGGGCTGGTGATTCTGCATGGAATAAAGATGCAAGTGGAGTAACCATGAGGAGCAACACTGTGCTTATGTGATACTGCATCTTTTGAAGATGAGTTTCTATGATGCTCATACTAAGAATCAAAATTCTTTCTCCTTTTAACTGTCCCCTTTCCTTGCATTTTGTGGAACTTTATCTTCAGGGCAACCTTTGTACCAATGTTACTGCTCATATTTCTATGTCAGGACTGGAAGCTGAATTACATACTTGACTCAGGTTAAACATTTGCAATATGTAAGAAATTATGTATGTACTTTTGAGATAGCATAATGGGTACAGAAGTTTGCTTCCAAGTCTGAAGTCCTGAGTTCCATTCCTGAGATCCATATGGTTGAGGAAGAAAGGTAATTTTCATACATTGTCCTCTGACCTCCATACACACCATGACACAGATATAGAATCACATACAAAATAAAGAAATAAATGTAATATAAAATTAAAAAGCAATTTTAAGCACCAGAAAATCAGGGATAAGAATATCAAACATTTAGGGCCAGTTTGGACTTTATAGAAAGACCCTGTCTCAAAAAAAAAAAAATCTGAATTATAGGACTCAGATAAATGTGGCACCAAGGTACATGTGTACCTTATTCCAAATAAATGACTAAAATGTTGGGGAAAAAAACAAAAAAAATGTCACAAATGATTCAATTACACAGAAATGCAGTTTGAAAAATCCACCAATTTGGATGTCCTCTTAAAAAACAAAACCTTCTTGTTTGCCTAAAGTGAAACAATAAATATTTCTTTCAGTTTATTTGCCTCCAATTCTTTGAAACTATTTTTTCCCACAAGATTTTCGGTCTACTCTCTTTTCCAGGGTTAGTGAAAATGAGGGCAACATGTAATGGAGTGAGGTTGATGTTCCATTTTGGGCGCCATCAAGAGCTGCTAGTTAGGTTAATGGTGCAGAATGGTGACTTTGAGAGGGAGAGAGAGTAGAAGCACTTGAAACATCACAGAGAGCTTGGGGTGGAGATCAAGAGGCCAGGGAAAAAGAGACCCAGGCCTGCCTGTACTGGATGGGAAAGGCTGAGTTCTATCATAAATCCAAACCTGGAAGCCTTTGAATCCACCTGGTCCCCACTAGGCTTTTGAGAGTAGGATGAAAATTCCTTTTACTTGTGGAGAGTGATTCTTGCTTCCAAAAATATGCAAGGAAATAAGCTTTCAGTCTTTACTTTAGGAGATTAATTTTGCATTTGGAAAATGAGGCCACTTAAAACAAATCTGATAATAAATAACCTGGGCTTTTGTGTCATGTGTGTGATTTAAATTTTTAATAAGTGTTTGGCCATAGTTTAGGGTAAGTGGGTAGTAATGTAGCTTACATGGTCTGTCTAAACCATTTTAGGATTCTTTGAATGATAAAGTGTTCTGTAGGAGCAGCTTTCATCAGTGGCATGACATCCAGTTTCTTAGCTGTTCTTTGTGAACAGAGGCTATTACTTACACTCTTAAAAACTAATGCAGTAGATGAGGGTTACTACCTTTCATTGAAATCTACACCTTTTAAAGCATAAATGACATTGGTAGCAAACCTTATGGTCTTCCAAAGTGAATTCCTTAAGGAAGTACCTTACATCTCCTACTTCTTCTCCTGAACCTCAACCAATGATACAGAAAATAAAAACTGCCAATCAGCATGGTCACAAGTCCCAGTCTGCCATAGATCCCTGCTGAGGGATCCCATATCAGACCAGTGTACATCTGAGGATTCCAGTAGGGAGAATGTAGCTTCCCAGAGCTTATGTTAGGGAGATAGCTATGCAACCAGCTTTTATCATACTGTGAGCCTGCTGATCTTCTCTCTGCATCATTACTGAGTCTTGTGCTCCAGCTTTCCACAGAGCAATCTTGATAATATGCAGCCTTCACAGTACTCAAAAATTCACTAGATGCCCATGTCTTTACATGATGTCATGTTTTGTTTGAGTTTGTAATAATTACAGTTAGGACTTTCTATCCATATCACCACTCCTGGGATCATTGTGCAATATAGACATTTTTCATTTCCAATTTTAGTTTCTTGTGGTTTTTAGCTAATGGTAATAAATATCTCATCGAGTCAGAGTGTCTCCTCCACAATGGATTATCCCAAAAATGTGAGAACTCTTATTAGGATGCAGGGACTTGTCCTGGGAGGTGGTGACTCAGTAGGCAAATAATTGTCAAGGTAGCATGAGAATTTGAACTCAGGTTTTCAGAACTCATGTAAGATCAGACATGATAATATGAAGCTATAGTTCCAGTGCTCCTGTATTCAGAGGGGAGATGGATATAGGAGAATCCCTAGAAGCTCATGGGCCAGCTCACCTGGTACATGCAGTGACAAGAAAGAGATAGTATCTCAAGTGAGGTGGAAGTTAAGGACGAATACCTGAGGTTGTCCTCTGACCACACAAGCACTATGGTATGCCTACACCTCCTACACACACACACACACACACACACACACACACACACGATTAAAAATGGGAGTCAGTGGCTTATGAAACTTACAAAACATTAAAATAATGTGTTTATTCTATATGTTTGTTTGGTTTGCAGTAGGGAGTCTTCTTAAACACACATTTTATAATGATGTGAAAATCAGCAATCACAGAAATGCTTATTAAAATTCTCAGCCAGCAGGTGTAATTACAGGACCAGATACCCTCAGGGCCGCAGAATAAAACTGGTTGGAAAATACAAACCAGTTACAGTCTGCTCCTCTCAGTCAGATTGTTATCAATTGAATAAAAACAGAACAGAAATAGGGTTTGACGCTTGTAAATACTTTATATTATATCATTTTTTATTATTCTGAGGAAGACAGGGGAAACCAATGGGAGAGAAGAAGAGAAAGAAGGTGGAGGGAATAGGAGAGGTCAGTAAGGATGGGAAGAGAGCAGTGTACATCTGAGCTTCTGAAAGAAGGATGCCTGAGTGTATTGACCTACACTGATTTGGTGAATTGCTGTGATCTTTACTATGAGGCCTTTCCTGCTTTTCTAGAGTGGAATTTACTTGTGTAAGCAGCCAGCTTGAAGGGACTCATGGCTTCATAAGGCACTTGGTAATTCCAAACCCCACCTACACATATGTATCACATTCAAAAGCTGGCACAGGTATGTTTTATTTGCAATACCTTCAACACAAATTATGGAATCAAGCCTGAGGGAGAAAGTTCTGTGTAAGTGCTCATGGGAGACCTTCTGAGCACAGGGTGGAGAGTATCTGTCAAGGAGAAGAGTAAGGAGTCAGGTACTGTGATGGGACAAAGGAGGAAGACAGATACAGTGACTCCAGCAAGATAAAAGACTGGGTACCTGGACAGGTTTATTTCCCTACACTCATCTTCTAGTGCAATGCAGTGAATTTCCCTCAAGCCTGGGAGTCAAGTCAGGGCCCTCCTACATTAGGTACACAGTATTGCATGGGGCTTGCAGCTACAGGATAGTTTTGTGGCCATTGGCTTTGTTTCTCTTCTGTAGATGTAGTTTATCCAATGCAGCACTTTACCAGATATGACTGGTATTGATAAAAGAGCTTCCACCCTTGGAGTGGAATATAATATTCCAGCCCAAACTGGATCAAACATACCTCTCCTCAAGTAGGGATTAGTGGTTCACATCAATTCCTCAGTGGGATCAGGGAACAGTCACCTTGGTGCTCAGTGGTAACAGGAGTCAGCTTACCTCCACTGCTGTTTGCACTTCTGCTCTTTCTGAAGCATGCCTCATGTGCTGTAAAGCACCCCTGGCAACATGCTGTCATCCTGTTGTAGAATATCCATTTCCTGACATAGACTTTATGAGCTGCTGAGCTGTTAGATGATCAGTTGTTCAGGATTTGGTGCAACTTAGTGGTAGAGCATGTCTGAGCTCTAATGTCAATCTTCAGTGCTCACATGTTGTTTAAGTTCAAGTCTGATTTTCTCAATGTTTCGGGGTTGTCAGCATTCATTATTCTTTTCTGAAAGAAGTTGTGTGGGTTTTGAGATCTTTTGTACAGTCATGGATTTTATTCCCTGTTGTTTATTGATGTGCATTTTGCTTAGGTTTTAGAATATTCTTAACATCAGATAAGCAAGAATGTCCCAAGAATTCCCATGACATGTCAGACTTGGATGTGGAAAGCTCACACTCTGAGCTTTATCCTGGTGGCCACTGTTCTTTTCTTTTTGTATAGGTCATTCCTACTACGTTAGAACATGATGTTGCAGAGACATAGCCTATCTTCCTGACCAGCAGTCCTGTATTTGTGGCTCATTCATAACAAAAAGAGCTCAAGTCATAGCTCTTCTGTTATCCTGAACATGGGCTTAAGCCCTTCCTGTTTTGCAGTGGAACTCATATTTTTGGCTCTCTTGGTTGTCAGGCCTTCCTCCCAAAGAGAGTCCACCTTAGTTAGAGATCTTGGAGTTTCTGACCCTTTGCATGTGAGCCAGTTCCTTTTTAGGCCCTATGTCCCTCCTGTCCTTATTTTTTCTAACAAGCACTGAGTAAAGCACAGTATACCTTCCTATGTGTTTGTGTGTTTTTTAGGGAATTATACCATGTATGTTTTTCTTGCATAGGAAGGTGACAAATGCTCGACATAGAAATTTTGAATGCCTGGGGGACAGATCACACCAGGAGGCAGTGCCCATTTACAGGGAAGAGTTAATGAAAATCAATACCTAAGTCCTTTGATGGTAGATGACAGGAAGGTACTGGGTGATATGCACAGGAAGACAGCTAACTAGGCTGAGAAAGGGGAAAGTGGAATAATGATATATGAATTTCTGTGCCTCTCTCATTCCTAACCTTATCTAGATTGCCTGTGCCTGCCTTCTATGTGAGGTCTCTATCAGACATTCTTAGATTTAGGGTTGTGCTTCATAGGGATGGAACCTGAACCTTGAGCCAACCACTCTGCTTCTCACAAATTCTACATCTCAGCTACATCCTCAGCTTCCTGAGATTATGTTTCTCTCCATTCACTGGGTTGCAAAATGAGAACCTTGAAGCCACTCATTTAGTAAATGACTATATTAACTTGAACATGCATACCCTGAGGCGTTACTAACTTACCATGTCTTTTTCCTAAATCGCACTCTGGTTCTGCTCTGGGTATTCCCTCTCAGCAGTATATCCCTGTAGTAACTCCAAGGCATGAGGAAACTTGGAGAGGGCTTGAGCCTCCAAGTGGCTCACTGGTGCTACCTCTCTCTCAAACTCTCATTATAGGAATCTTCTCTTTATGACTCTCCATCATACACGTGTGTATTCTTTCTGCCAGTTTATTTTCCCATTGTGGAGCGTGGACCTAGGACTCATACTCATAACTGTCACTATTTTATTATGTTTTACATCTTGTTTTAAACGTAGGGTGTTTAATAATGAAAGCTATAAGTAATTTTTCCATCATGTCTGCATACAGGATGAGTACATACACTCCTCTGATCCTTAGAGCCCTCAGGAAAGGAAGCAGTTCTCTAGTTTCTCTCTCTCTCTCTCTCTCTCTCTCTCTCTCTCTCTCTCTCTCTCT